>NC_143438.1:44864166-45167196 GCF_987193195.1 Phasianus colchicus
GTGGAGCTGTCAGCTAGAACTATTAAAAGGGAAAGTAAAAGAGTATATAAATACAAAACAGAATATGAAGTGGCATAAAATGTGTTTTTTTGTTCTCTAGTGTAAAAACAGAAATTGTACATGAAGTTACACCTCAGATTAGTGAGGTTGGTTGCAATACAGCTTTATGCATCTCCAAAGCACCAGTCTAACTTTACTAAAAGACAGAAATTTACTCCTTGCTGTGTATCTATTAGACCATAGACAATAAGTAAATAGATTGTATGTCATCCTGAGAGTCTGGAGAATTCAAGACAGAGAACTGAAATGAAAAGACACCATCCCCAGAGCCTGTAGTGAGACCAGCAAAGCAAGACAGTCACAGGGACACAAGTGTCTGAATGGTCTTGCTGTGGAGTGGGCTCCCAAGTCAGGGGCTGGGCAGACACTGAGCATAAGGAATAAACCTTCAAAACTATTTTCATTAGATTTGTGTTTTGCACAGAGTTCTTGTTCCATTTGCCTTCTGACTGCAAAAATATAAAGTGTATATGAAGAACAGATAGAAGCCTTAACTTTGTCCCCTTTGTATGTGTACTGCTATTGGTAGGACTGCTGGCATACTCAATGCAAAAAGCTGGCATATGTGGCACACATAGGCAGGGCACCGGAGATGTCAAGGAAAAGTCAGCATGATTTGCTTTTAGGTATCTAAAAACAAGTCCAGTGACAGGAAGGAACTTTTGCATTGCTTTCTCATCATCTCTGAGGAAAACGTTAAATATACGTACTAGTTTCTTAAATAATTTAAAGGAAATAAAATCACCTCTACTCACTAAAAGCTTGACAGTAGAATAGAATAGATCTGCTCAGAAAGACGAGCATGTGAATTCTGCAAACCATCACACACTGATAGATGTTTCTGGGCAAACAGCCATAGGAGGAAATAGGATTTTTCACTGATAGCATCTGCCAACAGGAGAACAGTAATCACACGACTCCTGATTAAATATAAATATAATGGACAAAGTCCATTGTAATTGCTGTGCAGCTAGCAGGATTTTTACAAGTGTGATTTTAGGTGACTTAACACAGCAGCATAAAAAAATGAATTCCCTTGGAACATCCACAGTTTCCATTCCTAGGACACACTATACAGATGGTATGGTACCTGCTTCTGCTGCTGCAGTAACTCTGCAGTCTGCAGCTGTGGTCCGTGATCTGCACTCTCTGCAGTGGGACGCTGGGAGAAATCTGTCAGTGCAAACACAACATCCTCTTCCTCCTCCTCTCGCTCCGTATCATCTGCCTTCTGCTCAGACTGAATGCCAAATTCTGGGAGGGCTTCAAGATGCTCGATCTGAAATGCAAGAGATGAGACACAGCAACACTCTCTTTGCCAGTTACTTAGGAAGAGAGAAATGCAGTATGGTGGATATAGTCTGCCGTGCATCAATGAAAAAGCCACACAGGACACTGGTGGTATAATGAAAATGTAGAGATCAGGGAGTATCCTAATCTAGCACTTCGTATTCTCTACTATGTTAGCAAATCATCTGCTACCAGTAACGACTGGAGATGGATTGATTGTAAATTACCCAGTCAAAAATCCAAACAATAAAAAAATGAAAGCTTCTGATTCTAGAAGATGAGCTATTTTACACACAAGCAAATTAGTACTGCTGAAATAAAGTAGAATGGAATTATTTCTAAATAGATACTCAGCCCTTGTTTCTGACTCATTATACCACAGCACCCTTTATACAGAATACATAACAGTGGAGCTACTTCTACTACACCTGAAAGTTTACTTGTTCTGCCAAACGTAGCAAAAGACTGAAAGACACTTGGTGTATAAATATCTGAAATACTGAAAAAATTACTTAGCTGCCTTAGCAAAATGTTTCAGAACTGCATGATCCTGCAGGATAATTCTATGATCCCCAGAATTCTGGTTAAAATGTCAGGGGTGGGTAAGTGCATTTTTCTTGTTACGTTTCCTTTACGTGGGATATCTGAAGCAAACTGTAATTCTGGGCATGCAGCTTGACGCGATATAGCAGCGCCTTTAGAAAAGCACTTTCTGCCATCACATCCCTGCTAAGACGTGTCAGCTTTGGGATTCCGGGTTGTTAATGTGCTCTTGAAATTCCTTATCTTAATTTAGTTGCTACTTGGAAAATTACTTTGATGACTACTGGTGTACTCCTCCTGACGGTGATAGACGTGTGTATGAAGAAAAGGAAAAAACAAGAATGATTCACTGTGAGTTCCCACAAGACTGTATAATTCTCTTGCCAACATGAAAACAGAGCTTCCCTCCATCTGTATTACTGAAGGCTTTATAAGGAACACATTGCACACAATGACAAAAGCACTCAACCCATCTAAACAGATTTGACTCCATCAGCTCATTAAGATATTTTTCTTTCCAAAAACTATTCAGGGTTATTATCTTAGAGACTTAATTAAATCTTCATTTACTATGGGAGATCTTTTTAAGGCCAAATGCTTGTACTAGTTAAGGGTTTAGATTTAAAGATAAGCTACATGTAACATGAAGACAGAATGCAAAATATCCTTTAGCGCAAACCAATAATAAGAAAAAGCTTTGTGTTTTATTCGAATCCTCTTAAAATCTGAGTTCGCTTACAGTTGGTGATGCTACATCATATTTAAAATCTACAGTTAAAGAAAGAACATCCAATGCAATTTCATTGGCTTAGTGGTGGTGGGCCAGTTACCTCTAATATGTCCTCCGCATCATCGTCCATTCGCTTGCCTTGCCGCCAGTGTTTCAGCAGCCACTTCAGTTTGACATATACGAGGAAAGTGTCCTGCTTGAAATGTCTGAGTTCTTGCTGCAGCAAACTCTTCTCCTGGCTCCAAGTCTTTTCTTCCAGTTTGTTCTGCAAAGTCAAGCTCTGCACTTCCAAATCTTTCCTCCTCAGGGTCTGCATATGCTCCTCTTCCAGCTTTAATGGAACAACAGACACCGTGTCAAAGTGCTGGTGTGCTGGTGGTCTCCAGGATTTTGTTGGCTGAGACAAATTGAAATATCTAATTTTCATCAGTAATGAATAGTTATTCAGTTTAGCTCAACAAGTTCCTTAGCAGTTATAACTGTCATGTTGATGAAGTTAGGGGCCAGCAGCCAATAAACTTAGCTTAATAACCATATCTTAGTAAAGTGCCATGGAATTGGACAGTTTGTTTACTCTAAGGATGCAAGTTTAAATGTTTTATACTCATCAAACTTTCTTCCCTCTCTTGATTGTATCCCTGCAGTACATTCCGGGAACAGGCACCACTCTAAGTGCTACATACATCACATCTGCTAAATGTATTTGAAACTATTTCTGGGACTGCAATTGCCCTTCAGACAACCTGAAATATGATCCTAATCTCCTCGGCTACACACTCATCCCTTCCTCTGTGAATACACCTCCTTCTCCTTCTATAAGGGCAGTGCTCCCCATAGACCTGCATCATACTCAGACATCTCTGAACCTAGAAAACAAATACTTCTAGGTCAGGGACACAGGCAGAAACAGAAGAGACAGAAATAGGCTGCAACTTGGCCTTCAATATGTCTCAGTTTCAGTACCAGAAGCACCAGAAACGATCACTGTTTGAAGCTAACATATCATTACGTTCCTTTCAACACAAGCCAATCTGAAACAATATTCTTTAAATGTGACTTCCCCCTCAATATGTCAAAATCAAACCACTACACGACACTGGCCCCATAACACTTGTATAAGTTTGTTGTACAGGATCCCTTCTTCTACGTGGAAGAGATGGCCTTTCCCCTTCAACCAAGCTGTAGTTCTGATTCATCAAGAAAGGTCAGTTAGAGAAGGAGTACAGAGCTACCACCTACAGATGTCAGTTTCTACAAGTTTCCATTTTGGAGAGGAGCTTTTCCCTTGCCTGACCAGCTCCATAGATGAGGAAAGCCAAAGTAAACTAAAGACCATAATGATTTAAGGAACATATCCTGAAAGAAACACACGAGGATAAAGAATGCTTATGGATTCTTCTTCTGCAACCCCTACCACTTAGTACTGCTAACAAATATATGCTTGGTTTACATGGCAACCTTCAGATGCTACTGTTTCATACTAGACTGTTTACTAAGGACTCTCCTGCCCTTTAAACGATGCGCTCTGACATAACACAAATTTACAACATCTATGCAACTATGCATTAATACATCCATAACATTGATCTAAATGATTTGGAACCTTTTTATAATAAAAATTGATAAATAAATAATTCTTTAAGGAACTGTATGGCTTGTAAAATATTCCTGATTAAATTATTCACAGCGGTTACTAAGTCATATGGGTTTAAAATGCATCTTAAAAGTAGTCTGAAGCAATATCAGATATAATGGCCCCAAAAACATACATGCATCTCCTGATGACACTCACAGGATTATACAGTGCTACCACACACAAACATGATGTCATTAAATATTGCAAAAAAAATGAGAGTAAAAAAGGAGTTCTCTCTTTTATATTTAAATTTTAAGGGAATAAATGAACAGACTTTGTGATGATGCAAATTCTTCCACCAAATGAAGCTATGGCTAAATACAGCAAAGATCTATGAGTCATTTCCACCAGAAGTCCTGGAAGACGATAAAAAAAAGGAATAATATCAACAGGATGGCCATAATCTGGAAAAAAAAATAAAGAATCCAGGAGGTAGTTTTATTATTCTGTTTCTACTAGCTGAAAGCATGAATGGTTAGCATCGATTTTGCTGCATTTCTCATTGCTTTAATAGCTGTTACAATCTAAATCCATGTAGTCACAGATTCTTGCAGAACGTCCTGGTGGAGATAGCAGAATATTTTTGTGCTTTTTCAATGGATACCTACTGCAAAAGAAAATAACTTTGAGGCGGACATAACATCCAAAAAGCATTCATGGCCAAGGCAACTAGGAAAGAAATCAATTTATGGGTTTTCTTCAAAAGCAAAGCCTCCATGAGGAAGCTCCTATTGAGATCAACCGAAAATTAAAGCTACTTATGAAAAATGAGTGATACCACGTGGTCATAATGAGATTAGCTGGCTCAAGGATAAATACTTAACGTTATGCAGTAGTTGTGCTGAATTTAGTCTGAGAGTAAATTTAAAAAGAAAACCTCTTTTAAGAGCCAAACGGCCTGCAAAAATGAGTAACAGTTGTTTGTTTTGCTTTAGGAGCTAGAGATCACAAAGGGGTTAAGCTCATATGTTCCATCCTTCAAAAAAGCAGGGAAACCCATATAACAAAATATGATTTGTTCACCAATTACAAATAAGAGGTTAGAAACATGAGGCACTGAGGGATACAAAAGATCCTGTTTTGTGTTTCAGATTCTAAAGTAAACTCCTCCAGCTTCAGAGAAAAGCTGGGTTTTCTTTGGACTAAGAGGGGTCTGAATAAGGCACAGAACACAACATGCACCCAGAGATCAAATGTACCCTTCCTATCCTCACAGAGAGTTGACAGAGCTGATATAATCTCCTCTGCACTATTCCATATCCCTGCCTCAACTTCCATTCCTCCGTTGAGGTGGCCATCTGGCAGGGTACCCCTTATAGCTCAATTTTGTCCAGTGCCATGGACTCTTTCTAACACAGCCTACACACAGGAAGACAAAACTCCTCTCCAACAATTGGAGAAAACAGATTCAAATTAGCAAAACTGTTTTTTTTGTGCTTGCATTTCCCCAGCCTCCAAGCTTTCCCAGGGAGCTCAACAAGGCTCCACCAGGACAGCATGGTCCACGCCACGCGTCATGGCCACACGTCTCCCAGCAGTCGGGTTTCGTATTTACCTGAATGATCTTTTCTGTAAACTTTTCTTGCTCCTCCTGGTGAAGTCTTGTCTCCTGCTCAAGCTGAGCCTGAAGCTCCTGTATCGATACATTCTGTACAGGTAAAACATGGGAATCCCTCAGCTGATCAGCAGGACAAAGGGATGGGCTTAGCAGAAAATGGGTTTCGGTTGTGGAAAAAAAGGGAAAAAGAGAAGAACCGCAGGACAGACATCTGTACAACTCATGCTTATCAACAGTTAAAACCAAAGCACAGTGTGCAAATAAGGAGCAATGTCCTAAGTGTGTGGGAATGTCTTGTGTGTGGCTTCTTATGAAGGCTAAAGCTGTGATGCTGGAGCGTCCTCTGCTCCAGGACAGCACAAGGAAGTGAAACAGCTCACCACGAATGTCATCTGCCAGACCAGTTCCTATTTGCAGGATTCCACATTTGGTAGCATATATTACTATGATAATTAGAGCTATTGAATTTTAACATCTCTGCAGATGTATCTAATGTGCACATTTTGCACCTTATTATTTATTCATTTGCAATACTTCTGATTAGACAGTTAATGGGATAGCATTTATTAAAGCAATTGAGCATATAAAGTTCCTTTCATCAGACACAGAGCAGCTCTCTGCACAAGTTGACTTAATTCTGCAATTTCTACTCAAAATAATTGCTCCACAAATGTCACGGTGAAAAATTAGGTGAGCCTGAGATCTGACCGTTACGCTTAAGGATCTCTCCTTTAGGTCAAACGCTTTTTTAATCTTAATAATTTCAATTTTACTTTGAATATAAATTTGGCACCCCATCCAATTTGCTCTTGACAGTTACTTAATTCAAAAATAAAGACCCAAGAAGGTGCAGTCACAGACCTTGCTATTTATGCTGCACCAATTAATCTTGAGGTGCTTAGATTCCTGATCAGCACTTTCTGTGTTCTCCATTTTGTCTCTCTTGCTTTGGATGCTTTGCCTGCATCGGCGTGCTGCTCAGCCAGGCTCTCTGCACACATCAGCAGTGCCAGCACAGAAAACACTGCCACCAAACACCTCCTTCTCTGAGTAAAGACACACTCAGAGAAGAGATCCCCTTAGGCTTCAAAGTTCCTTCTCCACTGGATAATTGATACTGATGTAGTGCCTGATCTAGTGGTTGGTAACCTCACCCAGGGCAGGGAGCTGGAACTGGATGATCTCCGAGCACACTTCCAACCCAAACCATTCTACGATTCTGATACCCTCATTGACTTGTGCACGTCTGTGTTGTATGTGAAGAATTGACACTTTCAGCACTCCAAAAGGCATCAGAAGGTGACCAAGAGTGAGCTGACACATTAACTGTCTCACCCACTTTTTAGGTACGTGGTAAACAAGAACCAGCGTACCTAGTTAATCTAGGTGTAATTTTAAAAATGTGTGTTCCCTCTTCCCGTGAATTCAAAATCAGTCAGAATTGTGCAGAATGTATCTGGCAAAAACAGTTACACATGGCAACTGCTTCCCATGGGTAATAATCATGTAAAAATATCTTGTAGTTTGCCTCAAGAAATGAAAACAGCACAATTCTTGTAAAAATTCATATGTTGTTAATTTAAAATATACATGAAGTATAACTGATCGTAGCATAACTCTCTCTACAGTCATAGGACCTCATATTTTGGCAACTAGAAAGGAAATTTGTCTTTAGACTCCTGAAATTAGAAACTGAATCAGAGCAGCAAAAGCTTTTACCAGGAAGATAAGGTTTGACTTTTTCACTATTCACTTCACATTTGTGTTTTCCAATGAACAGCAATTTGCTACAAGATCATATGTTGCAATTTAGACTAATGCTAATTGGGATTACACAGTTACATATACACTGGGAATATCTTTTGTCTGCAAAATTAGAACATGAAAATGATAAACCAGTGCAGTTTTTTTTTAAAGCATGCAGCCCATGCAAAGCCAAGTTCCAGGAAACCTGGGCACTAGGATTCTGTGATAGCTTCTGAAATTACTAGGAAGAGATTAAATGCATCATAAAGGCAAATATACTATTACATGCACACTTAAGAGTGTAAATCCTTTTACAATTGCTTTGCCTGTTTAAGTATGATATATTTTTATAAGTGGTAAATGTGTTGAAAAGCAGTTAATGCATGACTGCAGAGCTGCACAACATTCTACTTCCAGCGCAACCTGAGGGCTCTTCATGGCCTATCATTTCACATAATGTCATGTCTATTAGGAGCAGTGGGATTAGTACTGCTCAAATCAAGGGAGATAAGGCTGCTTAAGGGCCTAATGGATTACTGCTAAATGTCTGGATAATAAATGAAGAATACATAAAAATGTTTCAAGTGATATTTGTATATGCAGCTCAGGCACCTGACAGTGCATTGGTGGATGCTTGTATGCTCCATATAATCAGCAGGGTTCAGCCTGTAGCACAACTGTGGTTTTGTTTTGTTTTGGAAAAAAACACTGCTACAAAATTAACACAGAAGTTGATATCCTGCTGACTTCCATTCTTTGTCTCCTTTTTCTCAGTAATGGGTGTGCTACAGGAGGAATAGAAAATGCCCTGAATGTGAGGGCCACCACACAACATACTGACACCACAGTAACAGACACAAACTCACTACAAGACACAGAAACACACTACAGTAGGAACTACAGGCTAATGCTACTCCATCAAAGCATCACAGAAACACTTGCACTTCATCTGCAGCTCCACAACAACCAAAAGTTTTCCAGTGAAACCCAATTATCACTTTTCCACGCCTACTTCCACCCCTGTCATCTCGGACAGATGGAACCAAGTCCTTCTGCTAAGCCATCTTGTCTCACCTGGTATCTCTCCAGAACAAGCTAATTGATCCGCTGTCTTTACCACACGAGGATAGTCAGCATCATCAGTTTGGGGGTCATCACCACAGCTCATTCCACCAACACCTTCCTGAATCTCTTGGCAAGTTGAAGGCTTTTCAAGCTACTTTCTGGCTCATACATTCCACATTTCCACTGATTGTTTTACTATGATTACCATGAGGTATGGCTTGGTTTTATTGGTATGATTTCTCTATTTTACCATAGCTAATTCAAACCTCTATTTGTCTCTGAATTGAATTGTATGCAACAACCATGAACATTAGATTCCACAAAATCATTCTTTGCAGCCTTTTTTCAAAATGGATAGATCACAGTAAGGCCTGGGGAGGCAGGGTAGAAAGATGCTCTCCAGTATTTGTGTACAATTGCAAGGAAGACTGAAGAACATTTTATGCTGCTCACCTGCTGCCATTGTACAATGCCTTAGACCACACAGGCTAAAAACAACTACTTTTTTACACTTTACAGCTGATCATTGCTTGTGCACAATAAAGCAGATTGATAGGAACTTCCACTGCCTTTTATATTACTTTCGACATGCAATACACATCTAACTGAATCCTCAGAGGCTACTTCCGAAGATGTACTTTTATCCTCCCACATTTAAAAATATATGATCTATATTCAATTTACAAGTGCACAACAGGTACTGTGTGGTTATTTCCCTGTGCTTATATGAAGAATCTCCGGTTCTATGAAAACACAAAAACACTTTGCTCCCAGTCTTTGTAAATCCATCTCATTGTATGAATAGTTTACAGACTTCAGTTAGGGCTGAGATATCCAGATTTACATCATAAAGGGTCTTTTAAGTCATTATATGGTCAACCTTTAGGAAACATTGCATAGCAAGAAAGAGCACAATTCATCAAAGTAAATTATTCTTGCTGCCCCTAATCTTGGTGGGAAGAAGTACAGTCAGCCCCAGCTTGTCTTTCATCTTCCCACAACTTTAAATTGGAGGCACAGTGCACACTAAGATATGCAACTTTCTATGTCGTGCCTATTTTTTTTTCTTTTTTTTTCTTCTTCTTCCTCTTTTTATTTATTTTTTAAAATAAAGAAAAACCACAGTGTAGAAAACATCCACTATTTCCTTTTTGGGAAAACAAAATCTTAAATTAGGGCAGAAGAAAAGGATGTGCAATTTTTCAGTGCACGGCTGGAGCTGCTGTGAAAGCCACCCAGCTGAAAAGCTCTCAAGGGGAATTATGAAAGTTGCACAGAAGGAGTACAGACTCTAAAACCATCTTAAAATAGAATATCCAAGATACAGAACGAAATTCTGACGTGTCCAAAATGGATCCACACTGAAGATTTGATTCAAAGCAGGTGGTAAAGTGACTTGCCTAACTTGAACATCGCTGTATCTGATTGGTTCACACTTAACCCAGAAATTAATTCACAGTAATAGAGCTGCTTCATACCTCTTATGGGCACAATAGGTAAGAAAAATGGATAAGCAGATTAAGAATGGCCTAGAAGAAATTATTGCTCAGTATGAATTCTTCTCATCTACTACTACATCTATCTTATGGAAAACTTTCTTCTGAAGACACGGTCTCATCTTTCCTGCCATACCTGCTTTTATTCTAATTCTCTGGTGACAAATCGAACCTTTTAAGTTAACTCAAATCAGTGATTCTTTTTCCATAAAATTCGAGGAACTGAAATTTGGTGGAGTTTTTATACATACAAACAAATTTGTGCGTTTTTAAAGGTTGTGCATGAAAATAATCAGAGTACCCAAATGTAAAATGCAGAGATGAGTACTTTTGCCTTAGGTGCTACACACCCAGTAAGTGCAGAAATGATACCCTGTCACTGAACAATCAGAATCTGCTAGGAAATACAGCTATATTTTAGAACATCTGGTATCAAACACTGCAATAAAATGTATTCTGTCCTTTGAAAGAGTGATTTTTTTTCTTCTCTAGAATGTCTTATTATCTCTGAATAAACATGAAGACTCTGCAGCCTGCTTCAAAGAAGCTGCATTTTGTTTATGGCCATTCCACTGGTTGAAAGGGTAAAATTCACCAGATGAAAAATTATTTATTGTATTTTGCGCTGGCTTCCTTTCACTGCCATATTAATCATTTGATTTGTACCTGGCATTTACTCCACAAAGCACTGTGTTACCCTTTTTTTAGTTCCTCCATGCCTTTCAGTTGTGGCAACTCTCGTCTGAACACTGGGCTTTCTTTGAGTGGTGAAAAATGGTTTCCCCCTCCCACCATAACTCTGCTCAGCTAAAGTCATGAATAATGGATTGAACATCCACCACAATGGTCTCCAGCCTCCTGCAACAGCAGCTGAACAGCTTGTTTCAGCAAGAAAACAAAGCCCTGCTCTTAAGTCAATTTCAAGACATAATTTCCCTTGGACTATGACTCTAACCCACCTCTTTAATACGCAAATACATTCTAATAACACTGTTGCACTAACAACTGCAGTGCAAAGACCAAACAAAGGCAGATGTTTACAGTTCGGCTACAGGGTAGTTTCAAGCAGAAATCAGTTTGCATTTGTTGTTCTTAATCAAACAATTAGGCTCCTGCGATGCTTATTTTTAAAAACAGGGAAAATAGCTAAATGGAAGCTGCTCAGCATTGCTTGGGACATTTTCAATTTAAAATTCACTTTGGAAAAGAAGGTTTTACTTGCTTATAAAGAAATCATTTGCCTAACTGAAATGAAATGTCTTCTCACGCTGAAAGTCCGTGCACAGTGAGAAGACCGTCAATCAATACAACTCACTGAACAATGCGATCATTTCATAAACTGAAGCAGATAGTAGCTTACATGTGGGAATGGAAAGGTTTGAGTCTCCATTTGAAATGTCTGTGGTAATTAAAAAAACCCTTTGGTATTTGAAAATTATTTTTTTCCTCTTATCTGGAATAAAGGAATAGTAGGGTTTTTTTTTTTGCTAATGCAGTGCATGATATTAAAAAGGATTAGACTGATAATATTCAAAATTATTTTGAGGAATCTTCTGCTTCAGATAGCATTAACTGTTAAAAGACTACAGGATTTCTACTGACCACCCACTGAAAAGTTTCAGTATAAAGCAATGCAGTGTTCTTTGTTGTTTAAGTAAATCTGACTGAATCAAGCACACTGTTTTCTCTTTTGGGACATTTAAACTCCATCCTTGCTCACCTTTTGAGCACATACCAACCCAACTGGATAGTCTCTACCTTTCATTATACTTACTGGCTCATTCCCTGTCAGGCAGTGTCAGATCTACTCAACCTGTATTTAAACAGTTTTCTGTACGCAGTTTACATACCATTTCATCTTGGGAAAGAAAAAAAAAAATAAAAAAGATAGATTGTGCCCAAAGTACCCTAATCTCTAATCTTAACACAGGACTCACGAACGCATGGCAATATAATAATGTGCCCAATCTAAGGCAAGAGGGAATTAACAAAAATGACAGAATTTAAACAGAAATATTGTAAACATTTCCTTTGATCATTTTCTGACCTAATCTCACATGACTACGGACCAACAAAATTGCAAAAGGATCCACACTCAACACACTCACTCACTGCACCCTACCTTGTCCTCCCCTTTTGCAGCTGAAGAAAGACTTTACCTTTCAGCCAGAGACTTACAGTGTCCTGGATTGAACAGGTACCCTTTCTGAGGCTTGTTATGGCTGATAAATTTGAGAAGTTGACAGAAAATCTTCTGAACAAATTAATTATTCCAATGCTACCCAAACTTTACACTATCAGGGTAGTTTAAAACACACAAAACAAAACCAGCAAAGAATTACCTGCATTAAGATGAAGAGCCACTCTCTCTTTGGCATTCAGTACATGTTGCTGTTTGGCTACCAGCCACCCTGATGCTCCCTCTTCCTACCCCCGCTTTCTGGTGCTTATTATCACTTAATGACAAACACAGCTGTGCCAGTCAGCATTCTCCTTTTTCCAGATTTAATCAGGGGCTTCAGACTTACTAAGACCTCTTTGCATGTTTCTTTAGCATTAAAAACATGTTAAAAATTCTCCCTCGCTTGCAACTACTTTACCCACCACAGTTTCAAGGTGGATTTGGCCTGCCGGTGGCTTGCAGAAAAAGTTTCCAAACTTACTTTTATGAGAACAGACTGGAAATTGTCTTTTTCAAGATGAGTTGCAGTGTCTGGACAATCTATGTTCATGAGAAACTAGCTAAAGAGATACTCACTGAGGCTGATATGACCTCTGCATGGATGACGGTTTAAATAAAAACTGATCAATGTCTTTGATGAATGGAAAAGTACTCAACAACCAAAGCAATGGAGAATTCTGCTTTAAATAAGCTTTTTCTTATATGCAGGTTGCTGTGCTCCCATGCACGCCAGCACCAAACCCTTTCCTGCACAGAATACTGCTGCACAGAATGAAAAGTGCTTGCCATCTGTAGACTTTCCAGATTGAAAAGATCCAACAAGGTGAAATCTGGAGTCACAGAAGCACAATTTGATGTTAGGGATTGAAAATCTCTAACAGAGGTTTTTTGTTACTATACTTAATTGCATTTAGTCCCTGAGCTTTATTTTCCCACTTTGCAGAACTACTGGGAGCAGGTTGACCAGTCCACAGTCAGAAACAATTTGCTTCTCTGAAATTAAATGAGGAAGAAAAGAGGTGACCAAAACTTTCACAACACAAGTGCTGTGTCTTGTCCAATTTACTTCCCCAACCCCTGGCTTCTATTCCTTATATCCTGGCTAAGGCAGCAGGAGGCAGTGAGCAAGGGGGCTGCTTTGCTGACCTCTAGACTGAAACAGCCCTTGTCTCCTGGCCTGTAGAGTTTTATGTCTCCATCAGCTCTGCGGTGTGGGTCGGTGATGACTCGCTGGTGGTGAATTTCTCGCTCCTCTCCACGATCTTGTTTGAGCTGCCAATCCTTCTGATCCCTCAGTTTGGACTGTTAGGTGCATGGGCAGTTTGTAACAAAAGAACAAAAGGACAGGAGGGAATAAAGAAAACAAAAATGGGTAAGGTAGACGACTGAAAAACTACAAGACAAAGAAAAGCGTGAACAGAAAAAACAACTTAAATACAGTGGCATAAGAAAGTGAAGAGAACAAAACCAAAATGAGGATGAGCAAAATGATGGGCTGAAACATCTGAAAAGCAAAAAAGAGAAAGAGAGGAAAAAAGAATGCAAACACTGGTTATGAGGCGCATGCAATGAGGATGCATGAGTCAAACCAACAGCAAGCATACAAGTCATGAAGGATACGGGATACAAAGCTCTTCCTTCCTTACTTGTGCTGTGCAGAAAAGCCATATCCAGTGTGGCAGCTGTGGCAGTTTAGACATGCGCCCATAGGCAAGGCTTTAGGCAAGGCAGTCCTTCGCTGGCTACAGTGCTTCTCACCCGCTGCTCGGTTAGGGGAGTGAGCTGTAAGCAGGCTTTTCAAAACATATCACTTAGAAAACGGTGGTTGGGTTGGGTTCTTTTGGCAAGGCTTTTGAGAACATGCCTGACCCTTTTACCGGAGAGCACAATAAAGACTTCCACGCATTGCTTAGAAAGGCTGCTAAATTACTTTCATTAGGATTTTTTTTTTTTAATTAATCTCCTCTTTCAGAGGGAAACACTGTTGTTACAGACAAAAAGAACACAGACCTCCATAGTACCAGTGGATTAGCCTTTTTTTTTTTTTTTTTTTTTGCCATGAGGAACCGCCTCTAAATCAAAAGAGTTGTGCAAACAAACAAAAGAAAAATCCTATAAAAGTGTCCGTTTAACATTACACACTTTAATATATTGCAGGTCTGAAATCATAACAAAGCAGCTGTGAGGAAAATTAGCTCTAGGGTAGCAATGCCAGCAAGAAAGAGAAACGATAAACAGAAATAAGGCAAACAAGGGGTTGGCCTACCTGGAAGTCTGTGATTAACTCCTTCCCCAGGTTACCAATGGGAGAGTCTCGTGACATGGACGTCATGGTGGATAGGAAACTGGAAGACTCTGTGAGATGGGGAAGAGGTGAGAGGTCCTCCACCTGCTCCTTAAGGCCCTCCCCTATGTGATCAACCTTCTCCAGGAAGGTCTGTAGCTCTTTCCGGAAAGATTTCATCCTGGCGTTGATGGTGTCCAGAAGCTCTGGTTCATGCTTATCTTCTTCTTTTTGCTCATCACTTTTGAAATCCTGCTCAGTGGATGGGCTGCTGGTTATGTGCACCTTTGCATCATAAATCAAGCTGTCTGTGTCAGTGATAAGACGATCTACGGTCCTTTCGAGGCGCTCAGCCTCACGTTTGATGTTAATTAAAGACTCGGTGTCCTCTTTTGCTCGCATGAAGTCGGTGGAGCACAGGTCACTGACTTCTGATGGCTTCCCACTCCCAAAACCTGATGTCTTCTCATAAATCTCCTCGGAGTCACTCTCGCCCCCGATCGGCCCCTCTCTCTTTGGCTGGAGCGGGCGACCTTCTTCGCTGTCACTCTCCTTCTTCCCTGCATCGCTGTCAGCATCGCTGTCCCTGGGGCTGGAAGTGCGCAGGCCCAGGTGGGAAGCAAGGTCATACCTCTGCACATTGGACATCAGGACCCTGTTCTCGTACTGCAGCTTCATCACTTTTCCGCTCAGCTCATTGATCTGCAGCCTGGCAGACTTCAGCTCCTCCTGCAATGGCCCACCGCACTTGGATGCTGCATCTTCCAGCCAGCCCGGCTCCTGGCCCGGCTCGAACTTGAATTTGTTCAGCTCGTTTGTTAGCTGTTTGTTGTGATCCTCGATTTCGGAGATTGACCGCCTCAGCAGTTCTGCTTCCTCTTCTACAAACTGCAGGTGTCGGCGCAGCTCCGTGGCTGACTCCACCGAGTCGCCGTAGGGTGAGGTAGGAATGCTTGAAATGTGGTCCCTGCTGAGACACTCTTTCTCATACTGACACCTCATATCCTCCATTTCAGCTTTAATCCCCCTGTTCTCCACCTCCAGTTCCACTATTTTCCTGCCCAGTATGTTGGCCTCCTCCTCCACCAGCTTCAGCCGGAGTTTCAGCTCAGCCTCTCTGGTACTGGGCGGGCCTCCAGCCTCTCCTGTAGGTAGAGGACTGTCCACATCTCCATAGATGGATTTGTATTTCTGGAGCTCCTGCTCCAGCTCGTCCTTCTCTCTCCCCAGCTTGGCCATCTTCTTACGCATCAGCGCTGCCTCCTCTTTGGCAAACTGAAGCTGACACTTCAAATCAGCACTGTCCTCCTGCCAAGAACAAGCCCCCCACCAAAACAACGTTAGAAGAGAAGCACAAGCACTTGCTCGCTTTCCAAAATCTTCCCCTTCCCACCCTCTGAGCCATGTCTGCTAGGAAGGCAAACATTACAGAGACAGTGCCACACAGACCACACAGTTGACACGTTTCATGGTTTGGTCCTGGTTAAAGTTGCAAAGCAGCTTGACCAGAGTTAAATAGAGAAATAAAAATCAGGTGCAAGTGTACAGTGATGCAGGAGTGCCAGTGCAAAGGTGCTGACTGGGGCTCAGTGTTTAGTTTTTCACAAATACTGAGCAAATTTTGTGGAAAACAAGAATGATTACATTGGAAAGATGCAGAGATTTGTTGGCACTTTCTGTTCCATTTATTTTTCATGCTACATTTGCTCATTTTTAGCATCATGAAATTAAGACTACTCTAACAATGCCTTGTCATAATCCCAAACCTTGGGCTTCTTCAGCTTGTGAAGCACAAAAACATGCGGTAAGCTGCACAGTTGCCCTGCAAAGTGAAGAAGCACTTCACTGTGTTCTTTAACTGGATCTCACAACGCTGTGAAACAGATGGAGTACCTAGCTCCCTTTCAGCATAGGAAGCACTACTGTTGTCATTGCTGTTGTTATTATTAGGATGGAACAGCATGTGACCACTCTTCCTGCTACAGATAACTGCTCACAAGGGAAAACACACACGCACAAAAAATAAAAAAAATCATTAAATCACAGTCATGTTCAAACCCATCCCATGAGAAAATTTGCATTATTTTCTAGAAGCACCAGTGTATTAAATAAGAGTTTAATTTTTTTTATTTTTTATTTTTTTGGAATTGGGCATTTTGAAGTCCTAAATGTCACTCTGATGAAAACTCCAGTGTGCACTGTGCTGTAATTGTGCTGAAATAAGAGATGAGGATAAGTAAATTCTAAGCTGATGAACAATTTCTTTGCATGAATCACTTTCATGAATTGTCATGGAGATACAGGCACTTGGCCTTATAAGAGACACATTTATCAGCATTAGCAGCATAATGGAAGGCAGGCTTTGAAAGACTATCTCTTGAGACAGCAGATTTCATCATTGTTGTTAGGCCATGTGGACATATGTGCAATTATCTGTGGAAACTTCGATTCAGTCTCTGTGGCACTGCTGTCTTTCACAATCATCATTTTGTTACAATTCCTAATAATGGCAACCAAATCCAGAAGATTACAAGACTGATGTTAATTGTTCACCCAGATCAGCCTATTAGAAGCAAAAAATTACAAAAGTAATTATGGCTCAGTAAACTGAGGAAATAATTTAATTTCTAAAGTACACAGTCCTTGCACATTGGTAATGGTGTCTTTTATGTTACCTCGATTAATTTCTCCTCATCCTATTTAAATATATACTAATTATGAATTATGTTGTAATTTCAGCTGTTAATACTGTGTCTGTTAATACAGACACAGAAGCAATCAATTGCATATTTCTAAATTCATCACATTTCCTACTGATTTTGCTTCAAGCTTCATGTGATTTTAAAATACTAAATAGTAAAAAACAAACAACCAAACAAAAAAATCTTATATGCTAATTCCATCATGTGGTTCTGTAACAGTCAAAGTTTCTATTAATATGTGGTTTTCTGTGATAAGCAGAAGTTTGCTTATCAGAAAGTTGCCATCAGCTGACTAACTGAAACTCTGATTGTGTTTCTGACACTAGTAATGTGAGTTCTGTATGAATGAAGGCAAGATGCATATAACCAACTACAAGTAGAGTCCAGGAGATGGTTTTTTCTTTTTCCATTCTGTCTTTTCACATATACTCATCTCCTTGCCATGCTGACACACATGTGCAAACTGCTTTCCTCTTGATAAGTCTGAATTGCAAATTAAATATTCCATAAAAGATTACAAGGAAAAGTACATACAGAGCACTGCTGTAAAACAGCACTCAAATATTTCCTTACTTGTCTGTTAAACGCTTGGAAACAATTGCATCTGGCATTTTCCTTACTCTCTGATTCAGTGTCCTTCTCCATGCTTGCTGCCCAACTTTGGCTGCAGGAGCCCAGCAGCCAGTGCCACTGCCTGCAGCAGCTGCAACGATGCCCAAGGTGATGAGCAGGCCACGTGCACATCCTACCCAGGGCTCTGAGCAGTACAGGCAGCTCCTCCAGGAGCTTCTGGTTGGATTGCAAGCAGTACCAATAGCACTCACTGCCTCATACTTGACACAGCGCACTGTGCATTCTGAAGCTTTTGATGCAAAGGGAAGAGCTTCAGTGGACTTGGGATCAGGCCCATCACTGCAGCACAGCTCAAACTCAAGGCTTTCATGGAGGTAGCATGTTATTACAGCAGGACAAAAACAGTTATAAGTATTCTTCTAATGACATTATTTTATTGCTAGGTTTTATCTACGGAAAAATAAATATAACACATTTGTTGGTTTTTTTTTTTTTGAAAGAGCTGAAACAAACAATGTATTTTTCATTAAACAAACACAAGCTTCACACTGAACAACAGAGCTGATGGATGTTAATCTCACTACTAAATATGGATCCCATCTGAAAAGGTGAGAAAGCTCTAGATCACCCACGCTTCTCACCCAGGGAATGTGACTACTGAAAATCCCATTCCCCAGACAGCTTTTTTTTTTTTTTTTTTCCAAAGGAAAAGAATGGCCAGGAGAGATTATCAGCGAGATCTAAACATGCCAGAAGGGTAAGACCCCAACCTTCATGCATCTGTCCCTCTGAAACTTTGTGTACAGAAATATCAGCAATTTCTTGATCAGTTGAAACCAAGTGGAAGGAGCAAGAGGGCAAGTTACCCACACAGGCAGGTAGAGTTTTGAAATACAAGGCAAACTATGGTAAGGCCAAATCACAGGAATTACTAACAGTTTGTTAACTAGTTAAAAACAAAAAAACAAAAGCCAAAAATACAATTTAAAAAAAAATAAAAAGGAGAATATAGTCTTTCCATTGTTCTGGAGGAACAAGAGGTTTAAGTCTCAAGGGGTGAAAGCTGGGCTATGGCTCAGCCTGAATGTATTTCTGTATTTCACATCCAGCATGTGGACACTTTCCTAAAAAGTGTATGTAGGGCAGACTGCTTTGAAAAAAAAGGACATATGACAATGCAACAATGTAGAGTCATTAATGGTGCTCATCACTGGTTTTAAGGATTTTCAAGTATAAATGGGAATTGATGATTACTGATAGTGCATATTTGCATGCTACTGCACCACACCTACGTACAGCACTACAGAGAGATGTTAATGAAAAAAAATAAGGCAAAAGGAGAAAGCCCAGATGTGCCCCTAAAGAGTCTGCAGTCTAATTTAGGCAAATGGAGAGCATGGAGATAAAGAAATGAAACTTAAATGAAAAAAAGGAACTTAAATTCATTATGCAATGTAAATAACGTGATGAGAGCAAGGAGCTGATCAAAAACTCCCAAACATGATATTTCTTTTCTGGCAAGAAGACACAAAGATAGATAGAGACCAACACCATCTCCTCTACCACCACCGGCTCACAGGAGCTGCCAGGCAGAAGATGGGGAAGCGTGTAGGGGTTGTGGGTCCAACGACAGGGCGGTATGACCAGCACCCAAGCACCTGGTGAGCACCAGACTCCTACCTTGCGCTGGAGAACCACTTTTCTCTGTGTTTTGCCTGGTGCCTGGTACTTCCCAGGAAGCTCCACTTTGCAATTCTGCTGAATAAAAACTTTTTTCTTCAGTACTGCTAGAGGCAGGTAAGCATGACTAACAACTCTGCTTTTACATGACTTCTAGACAATCCGTTTAACACGTATTTCAGCTGTGCCCTGCTGTGGACGTGATGTTGCCACTCATTTTCATGATGAGCTCCCAGTAACTAATAATACCAGATCTGCTCTACGTTATACATATCTGTAGGTATGCAGGTGCACAAATTTACACAATCTAAGTCTATGGCCACTTTTCAGTCACTAAATACGTAGTAGGGACAAAGAGAAAGACAAAAAGATTCATAACATGAGTTTAAGTAAGCCAAGCCTTCAACTCCAAAGCTGTTTTGCGTCCAGCCTGAGGTATCTCAGTTTAGGTGTGTGAAACTATATTAGCTATTTTGGGTGGCTACCCTTGAAGAATAGTGCTATGAACTTGCCTGGCTGTGTCTGCACTTACCCCTCTGAGCTGTGCCCTAGGACCCAGAGGCTGTTGGACCAGGTTGGGCACTTGGTGTGGTGTGCTCTGGTTTCAAACAGCACATTCCTCTGAACTGATACCCAGGTTCGCAGACTGCTCTGGGTAATGCCCTAGAGCTGGGAGACTGCTAGGACATGCCCTGATTGGATAAAGCATGTCACTATATAAGATTCTTTCTCCATCCTTCTTGGCCTAAAGAACTGCTGGAAAAAAAGATGGCTACCTTGTACAGTGCTATCACTGTGGTTCTCATTTTCAAATACACATGCTTTGCTTGCATGGTGTACACACATGTGCATACAGTGTAAAGTCTTTTTCCCTGGGTGGTTTCTGGAATCATGTTCTCGTGGTGCAGAGCTGACTCTGAGTTACTCCATTAATTTTGTGAAGCCCTTTAAAAGGCTTTCAGATTCAAACTCCTGAACTCCAGTGTTTGGGTTTGGGCAGAGGAAGCAAGCACGTGAATTCATTCTTTCTGCACTCTTCTGTAATTCCAGGAATGAGGGAGGGAAGGAAGGACAGTGCCTCCCACATACGCCAAAGACTCAACCGTGTCTTCATTTGTAATTTCCATGTGTGTGCACATATATATCTTGTACATGTATCTTACACTTGCAGGAAAACAAATCTCTTCTGACCTCACTGATGACTTAACTCCCTGTAACAGGAGATGTAGGAAGAAAGCCCGGTGCCCCATTTTAAGGTTCGATTAAGTTGTATTTGTACACACTCCACAGGGATGCTAGCTCTGCTCTACCCCACAAGCAGAGACTACAGTTCCCGGACTGCCCATCGCACCCCTTCAGTTGTGCATGGAGCTCATTTCAAGTGCAGCATGTTCTAATTTATTACAACTATTATTACAAATCAATGGGATTTTAAGGCTCCGTCGGCTCCAAGGAAAACCATACGTCTCGGTTGCATGCACTGAGTCTGCCAAAGGGGCAGCAGGGGAGGCTCAACCTTTCTCTAGTGAAGATAATGATGCCACTCTTGGCTCCCTCTGCAGCCAGGGGAAATGCTATCCGCATCCCTCTGTCTATAAACAGTAACCGTATGGCTGCTGGGAAAGGCTTCAACTCCCACTGTCAGCACAAAAAACAAAGGAAACACAGACCTGAGGAGGACCAGCCCAGGGGACAACAGAAAAAAAACAGCGTCCGGATGCAGATAAAGGGTCCAGCTCAGGCTCTGCCCTTTACCTGAGCAAGGGGAAGCAGTAATACTGAACAGTTGCTGCCATCTGAGGACCGTGCTGTCTGCCAAGCCACTCCTTAGTGCAACGACTTTGGCACCACGTATAAGTTTAGCCGTCCCCTAAGCTGCGATCCAATTACTGTGTGAGGCAAGGTGATTTTCTCGTCCTGCAGGAAACCTTCAGCCTGGCTCTGGTGATGAATTTACAGCAAACCGGAACGCTGCATGGTTTCGGGATCGTACTCCTGTCCTAAATTGCTTCTGCATTATCTCTGGGAACTCTCAGTAGATTAAGGCCTAATTGCACTCTAGTTAATGTGTCTGGTGGCCCTGTCAACACCCATAAAAAGACATGTTGAGTTCTATCACGTGATTTAGATCCAAATTGCACATTCTTGAAAACCTTACCTGGGTAAATGTTTTTTTTTCTTTGTGCATTTCTCTGCTGCCTCTTCTCTTCAGGGAACTCTGAAACAGAAGATTGCTGGATTATTGATAAGCAGAGCATTGAGTCTGCAAGTTTGGCAGAGCCCACCACCATAAAACTAATTGAGGGGAAAGCAGAGATATTCTCCTGAGCAGTTGGGGGTTTAATTTCTGGTATTAATCACTAAGAAAACAAGATTATCAGAGCCCTGACAGTGGGTTTTCTAATGCACAATATTTCCCACACACACAAAAAAGAAAGGAATAAAATCAGTTAAAAGTTCACAGAGGTGGGAAAACCTCTTTTTCTTCTCCTCTGGACCACCACAATTTTTGGCAAAACTTTCTTTTGGTATGAAGCAATGATTTATGTTTGATTAATCCAGGGCAGAAGTCCAAGAATGTTACTCACAGTGGATGTGAAACACATTGTGGAAACCTCAGAGGAAGGCAAAACAGAAAAATGGAAAGTCAGGCACGTTTAAGCTATGTGGCATAATGTCGCTAGTTAGTCCTTGCTTGCAAATACACAATGAATGAAGATAAAACCAAGTGGAAAAAAAACCCTATTCTCCATGTATGTCTGAACTCACTATGCAAATTAGATTTGATTGCCATTTCAAATCTTTACATCAGTTTATAGGCATTTTTTTCAGACAAAGTTTATGTTTAAGACACAGGAACGATGTCATCACACCTGCTTGGCTCATGAAACCTCTCATCTCCAAAGCACAGCTCTCCTCAGGAGGAGTAGGTGGAGCTCGGCCTCGTCTTTCACCAACCTTGCCAACCTTATGTTTCAGGACCAAGTTCAAACTGCTTTAAGGCAGATTTATTTAGAAACCTCAAAAATTTGACTTTTTTTGGTTGAAGTTTGTCAGTATCACAGTAGTACAATAGATGTTAGGCAAGAAAGCAGCAAGCTAGAAACTGCAGATTTGCCTGATTCAAAGATGGCTACACTACTCTGCTGGTGCCCAGAGTTTCAGCTTCTCTAGAACCTGCTCCATGCACACAGGAGATGCAAATACGGGGCTCTTTGGCATGCAGTGCCTCCCCTTCAGGTAGTCTGAGGGTCCTTCATGGTGGCCTATGCCTCTAACATGACCTTCAGTAGCTTGTAGCACCTCTGTGATCAGAAAATGCTCTGCTTGTCCCTCCAACAAGCAGCAGAGCAGGCTTTGACATAGCTCAAGAGAAAATAGGATTCTTTCAATCAGTAAAAGTAGAGAAGGCTTGAAGGATGATGCTCCCTAACTATCAACCCAACATTGTGTCCTCTTCCACTGACTACTTCCATTTATGTTCACTCTACAAGGGGCAACGCTGAAGTGAACTTTTGGCTGTCATGAGCTTGATTGCACCAGTGCAGCTCCTGCATCCAAGGGGCAGAATACCTAACTCCATATGCAATGCTAACCCAGGGCTGGACTGCACATTTTTGGGGTGTATTTGAAGTTTACAGGTGCATAAGTGAGGATGCAAACTTAGAACAGGCTGACAGGCTGCCCAAAGAAGCTGTGGTGCCCCATCCTTGTAGGCGCTCAAGGCCAGGTTGAATGGAGCCCCGGGCAGCCCTGCCCATGGCACAGAGTGGGACTGGATGGGTTTTGAGGTCCTTTCCAACCCAAGATATTCTGTAATTCTATGATTCTACTCCAGAGCTCAGCTAGGCTCAGTACAAGGTCTGCAAAACGTAAGCCCAGCAAAGAGGCATAAGAAGGACGAAGAGGCATCCTGCTAATTAGTTAAGGTCCATCTTATGCCTGTCATCAGCTAACCGAGAACACGGTGTGAGCTCAGGGACGCACACTGTGCAAATGCAAGCAAAAGCTTTCTGTGGCATTGTGGCTTCTGACTGTTAAGCTACGTAGCTACTACAAATTATAATTATGGCATGCTAAGACAAATCTCTCCTTCTGCTCTTTGTTATACACAGTTAAGTAGTTAAAACTCATTCATATGCAGCACCATATGCCCAAGACATATTACAGTTTGGTTTTGCTAATCTGCTCTCTACTTTAATCTCGTGAAGTCCTATAACTAATGAAGCTGTGTTAGAGAAATGTTCTTTTTTTTTTTGGTAGATACTGAAACAGTTTAAGGAAAAAAGACATTAAACACTACAAACATATGAAAACCTGCTACACAAGCTTAGCCAGGATAAACAGTTACTGCTTTCCCTTTTTCTATTTTCAGTGTGGCATTATTCTGGAAACAGAGATGTAACTGCAAGCAGCTGCCAGCCACCATGCCTGCCCCAGCCCCCAGGTCAGTGGGGCTGGTCAGTGTGGCTGAAGAGCCATGGGGACAGCCCTACTCTCATAACCATTGCTCTTTGTGACTTCAGGCAAGAGTAGCATAAACAGGAAACAAGAGGATGCCGTTTGGTTGCTGCATTCAGTTTGTAAGTTCTTGGAGTCAGAAGGAGTTTGCGGAGAGGCCTCTGTTCAAACAAACCAACAATACTGGAGACGCAAAACCTTGTGCTCAATCCTAGAAACATCCTGCTCCAACCAAAGCAAAGAGCTGTGGTTGGATACATCCAATCTGAGAAGCTGGATGGGTTGTGGTATACAGTGGGCGATGATGGAGCCTCTGCTTGGTTGTAAGGAGTAATACACAGAAAGTAAAGAGAAAGGAAGTGAAATATAGGTAGGAGAATTGGATCACATGATAAGAAACAGGCAGGTAGCAACCTGGCCTTAGGAGCTTCACTCTTCACTGAACAAAATGGATTTCACAGATCCAGAGTAACAAGCTTTTAACATAATGCCATAGTCGGGACCTTGCCTCCAGCATTTTCACACTGATCTGCTGGATTTGCATGAAAACCTTCTGATCAGTGCTGGATTGGGAGAGTGCTTTGTATTTCCATCACGCAGGGGCTCAACTCTAGCTTGTATTAGAGTATGCATGCAATACTTGTCTCTGTGGGCTATAGGGGGGAGAAAACCCACCTGTCAGTGCAGGATTACAAACATAGGGATGGCCATGAAGGACTACTCAGACCAAAGTCCCCTAAATCCCCTTATGAGAGCAATGAAAGGTTTCCAATGTGCTGCCGTGAATCTCAGCTGCATGCATGCATGAAACACCAACCTACAATGCTGACATTTCTGTGGGACTGAGGGCAGAAGGTGCCACTGAAAAAAGAAATAGGTGGAACACACTATGAGCCCAAGTGATTTAAAATGGTACAATAAAGGCATATTTCTCTTTGAAGTGCAGGAAATCAGCATCAGAAGCTGATATGAATTAACACTGGAAGGAATATTTCTATACTACTTTTTATACTCAAGAGACTAACCAGATCTGGCTGTCTACCAAAATGTTTTTCCACGATAGTTAAACAAGACTTTATTAGTCATTTGGATAACATAGCCTCTCAGGAAGGAGGTTACTCAATGGAAATTTTCTGCCACCAGTTTCACTGCAGTTTGATTTTCACCACAGCTCATAGCTACTAAGGAAACTTAATACACAGGGTTAATAAATTGCCTGGTGTTTTAGAAGTTAAACTTCCCCATAAGATCATTGGATGTAGTGACTGCAGTACTAAAAGCAGAAAGAGATACAATTATTTGCACTTCTCCTAGGAGCACTGAGAGAACAGGAAGAGATGATTTACATCTTTCAGCACAGATCCAGGAAATGTTGCAAACCAAGAAGTGAGAGCAAGAAGGGAGAGAGAAACTGCCCATGTGGGGAACAGCAAGCAGTAAATCAATTGACTTAAATGAGAGGTTCAGCAAGACACTGGAATAAGGTGTGAATTAACAGAAATCATAGATGTAACACATGATATACTGTCAGCTATAATACTGAGCCAGGATCTGGGAAGACTGGGAATAGAGCTGTGGACAGGAGGCAGTAAAGAAGGAAAAAAAGAAGAGAGAATCAAGAGCTGCTTGGAGCTGTCAGTCTGTCATTTTATTTGCTGATATTAAAAGGAGTGAGGCATTTTGGGTGCAGTCTGGCATCAGCAGGCAGATGCTATTGTATGTGCATCAAACTGAACCTGCAAAATCAAGTAGTCAGCCACTGAAGTGACAATGTCTGCAACTTAAAAACAGAGAGGCTGCCTCAGAAATTCTGGCCCTGAAGGCAATTTCTGTCACTGTGATGTGTGAGGAATTATGCACGAGCATCACGGTGGTTTATGAGTTGTATAAATAATGTTCTCTGCACAACGATGGCTTGCTCCCAATTGCTTTGAAATGGAATATCACAGATTTCATTTGCATTTATTAGAAAATACTGCCAGTGAGAGACCTCTAAAAAAAAAAAATCTGCATGAGTGACCAAACTCACTTTCTCTAAATGCCCCAGTAGCTTACACAGGCTGCTTTCAATTGACTGTTTTCCGTAAGGTAAAAACTTCAGAGCTGCACACTGGCATTTTCCAGTGAGAGCTACTTCTTGTTGGATGCTGAGCCCCCTCAGGTCTAGCAATGAGCAAAATTCTCAGCATCACAGCACATGGTTGACTCTAAAACCCCATCATTGCACTGACCCCTTCACAGCAGAGGTCTAGCTGAAGGCTAGGCTGCTCAGCAGGGATGTGAATCAGGAAAAAACCAGTTTCAGTTCCAACAGGCAGTCAGAAGGTGGATTTATTCCCAAGTGATGTGAAGCAGTGTTTGTTAACTGCAGCACTAATCACTGCTTGGGAATGACTCACCGCTGGTGGTACCACTGGTGTTATCTGGGCACTTTGCCAGACCACATGAAAAGGTTCCTGAAGGATGACAAAACCCTTCTCCAGAAACCCCCATCCAGCTCCTCTGGCCACTGCAGACAGCTTCACTTTTTTTTTTTGGCAGTTTCTGACTTGCCAGCCCCTGGCATTCATGGGTGCAAGATTCCCCCTCTATCTCACTGCTTCAGAGCTACCCTGGTCTTGCCCAGTTTGGTAGATAAAGACAAAAGCCATGCAGAGAACTGACACTCTCAACACATCTGAAATTTTGTTTTGCTGCCATCCTGTACTTCAGTATTACACTGGTCACTCAGTGAGAATATGGCAGCAGATCTTCCACGGGGACTTTCATATATATCTACGGGATGGCTAATGGAATGGGAAAACGCAACAAAATCCTAATCACTTTTCAATTGCTGTAGGCCCTTGCAAAGGATATCTCACCAAGCTGTGATAATGCTGGGTTTGACGCAAGTGATCTATATCTGCATTCATCCCCACGTGTGTTTCATTTACTGGAAACCTCCAAATACTGTGATATCCATCATTCACATGACCTAGCAAAGCAAGCCATGTCTGAAATATCATAAGCATTACAGTTCAGAATAAAAGCCATCCCTTGAGTAAAAAAGCAGCAAAGCAGAGCAGCTTTCAGCACCGGCTTAAATTTCCTTAACCATTGTTTCCCCTATTGTGCTAAGCTTATGAATAGGGGGCTTTGGAGGAGCCTCTTTCTTCTGCTCCTTTTACCAGCACACAGCATCAGTTGTCTCCCACGGATTCCTGGTGCCTTCTGCATGTGGAGTGATCCCCCATCTATAGCAGCCAGACCGGTGCTTACAGATCATTTGACACAATTGATCGGGAGGAAGCAGCAGGGCTTTGCTGGCAGCCTGGAGCCCTGTGCTGAGAGGGCAGTGCATGGGCATGGGAAGACAGTCAGGCTGTCTTCCACTATTATTTGCTCCATGGGGTCTGAAGAGAGGACCTGTATTCTATGATTCTTTTCATAGAATCATAGAATCATTTGAGTTGGAAGGGACCCTTAAGCGTCATCTACTCCAACTTCTCTGCAATGAATAGGGACACCTACAGCTACACCATGTTGCTCAGAGCCCTGTCCAGAGTGACTTATCCATAGGATAGCTGCGTGATAATCATTATAGGAACAATTAGTGAACAGTTACAGCACAGTGATGTAATAGTTTTTATTAACACAGTAACTGAAATCCCAGAACAGAAAGGTGAGATCCTAAATTCTGACAGATATATTGCTGCCTGATGCACTGCTGCTGCCCCTGTGCCAGCTGAACCACAGCCACTGAGCATCATCCCACAAATGGGCCATGAGCCAGGTCAACTCATGCCTCTTTTGGGAAGTGGTCATGCAAGAGCCGGGGCATAATCCCAGAGTATGCACTGGGCACTGCTTGCACACAAACATAGCTGCCCCAAAGCTGCCTGCTAACACATAATTCATTCTCTGCCATAAGATCATACACAGCGATGCAAGTCTGGTGCCTGTAGTTCAGGACAAGCCACAGAACACTGAGAAGGAGAAGATGTCCCTGGCCAAGAAGTGGAGGGCTGCTCTCTCCTCCTGTGTTCCCTGAGAAATGCCTTACAACTCACACAGGGACAGACACCTGCTCTCCAAACACTTGAATACAGAGCTCTTCCTTTCCCTGTGACTGACAGAATTTAAAAACAATGCTATGTTGCTGATGGTACCAGTTTTTAAATAGGTCTCAGTGCACTGAGAGAAACAAACTGCAGTTTCTCAGTAGTGGAATGAGCAGAGCCGTGCCTCGGATTGTTCTCCTAAACGAAAGGAGGGGAGCACGGTGAAGATCCAAGTCCTTATTGGGTCAGGAGGTTACAGCAGCAATTTACAGCACCAGAAGTGGAGAAAACACACAGCTCTGAAATCCCTGTAGTGCCCAGGGCACAGGTGTAAAGAGCAAATTGAATACTAAGTAAAAAAAAAAAAGTTATATTTTTGGAACTCTCAGCAGAGAACAATACACAGAGCTGCACAGCACCTGAAGTTTCTGTACTACTTTATTGACGCTATGGGATTGTTTATCTCACTGGGGATGGAAAGAAATTTTTTCCATGAGTAGACAACTGTAAGTACAACTATATTCAATCACCCTTGGACTAGAGCAACTTGCTGTTTCTATTAAGTATTAAACAAAATTCTAAAGAAGTAGAGAGATTAAAGGCCAAATAAGATGATCTCCAGTGGACGTGTCCCAGATAGGCTTTGTAATCCTCAGTCACTCATTTATTCTTTCAACATTTCAGGGACACTGCACTCTAACAAAAGGTTTCTATTTTTCATCTAGATGGTAAATTCACACTCCGATACTTGGTGACATTTTTGACCCACAGATAATTGCTAACTGTAACACACATTCCTATATACCACTCAATGCACATAGCAGTTTACTGACAGGTGATGTGTCACACTGAAGACATACGTATCCATCAAGCTATGGGAGCCACAGTTCAAGCACAAATAAAGTTAGTTCTCAAACAATGAACAAGGCCACCAATTATACAAATAAAACTAAAGCTAGAGTTACTACCACGGGACAAAAGTGCTAGGCTACCAAGGATTCATCTGGAAATGGCCAGTAGGCAAATAAATTATTAATTAGGAGAGACAATATGAAATCCTCATTTCCTTAGTAAAACCAGTCTACTTAATTGTGCCAGGAGCAATCCTGAAAATACTGAATGAGAAACTCTATGCGATGAACCAAAAGGATGGACTTGGAAAGAAGTGCTGTGCAAAGGGAGGTTCAGGTTGAATATTAGGGAAAATTTCAGGAAGAGTGGTGAGGCAATGGCACAGGCTGCCCAGGGAGGTGATAGTCACCAACCGTGGAGGTGTTCAAGCAAAGGGTAAATGTGGCACTGAGGGACATTGTTAGTGGGCCTGGTGGTGATGGGCTGATAGTTGAACTAAATGACCTTAGTGGTCTTTTCCAACCATAATGATTCTGTGATGCTATGATTCTAAGTGTAAGAATCCCACACAGGAACATAGAGCATTAAACACAAGAAGTGCACAGAAAAATTATAAAGATGGCCACAGATGTCACCAGCAAATCATTCCAGTGTGAAATGTATTTCTGAGGGCACCTGGATCTAGGCAGGCACTTAAGCTACTCCCAACTACTACTTCTGCTCCTGGAGCTATGACTGTCAGGATTTCTTTGCCATTACTGTAGCTTTGAGGCCCAAACAGGCTTGCCTCAGCTCCTCACCAGGATTTGAGGCAATACAAAGGGTTGCTCTGGCCACAAGTGCTGTGGCACAAAGCGAAAGGCATGCCATGCATCACCACTACAGTGTACACGGGGAAGGAAGAGCCAGCTCTTTGCACTCTCTCACTTCCCACCATGACACCCAGGATAATTCTCCTCTGCCCACCTTGTAGATCCTGTCCTCAACACCCAGCTTTCCCTCCCTCCCCAGCATGTGGGGAACAGATCTCTGGGGGAACAGCTCCTGCCCAAGGGAGGAATTTGCTGCTTCAGCTTTGTTCTTAATTGCACCCTACTTGGGGCCTAGCTTCTACACGTCCTTGCAATACAGACTTCCTTATGAAATCTGACATGTTACCTCCAGAACACAACTGCAGCTAGTTTTTATCAGCTTCTCCTGCTGAAGAAACCCAAAGGACCCACCAGAGCACCCCAGGGAAGACAGCATAGCCAGGAGCAGCCCTGGTCCAAGGCAGAAAGCAACAAGTGACGGCATCAGCACTGTACTATGACACTGCTTCTCCCATTTCCTAATGTTTCAACTGACTGTATGTAAATCCTACTCATATTTTACATGGTATTTTTATTATCAGAATAATAAAGGAAAGCCAACAGTACTTGGGTTTTGACAGCTTTCTCTCTAAGGGTATGAAATGATGGCCTTTTCTTTCTACTTTACATACCTGCCATAAAATGTGGATTTTGCTGAGAATATACCCATTTCATTAGTGAAGTAGAAAATCCCACACCAGCTATCCAGATAGCACTGTTGCACACCCAGTCTCAAATACGGAATAAAATTTTTTAAAAGTGAGTAGTGATTGTAGCCTTCACAAAGCCCTGATGCCAGCTGCCATGTCCTAAGGCTACTATCACACACCAAAATCCGTAAATTACAGGAAAGAGCTCACCGATCCCATCTGCACATCTGATTGATGCTGCTGCCTAGTAAAAGAGGTATCTGAAGATGATTTGTGATGCAGCTTCTGCAAACAAGTTTTTAGACAGTGACTCCAAAATCCTTCTCATCTCTGGGTGGTTGGCATGATGAGGTACATCAGAGCAGGAACCTCTCAGTGTATTTTTTGTATTTGATTTGCCTACTCCAAAAAAAAAAAACAAAAAAAAAAAAAACAACCACCCTTATTCATACCTGGAAAACCTTGTGAAACACCAAGGAAGAGCAACACTGCAATGGCTTGATCCTTCTGGGGACTGTGGGCTAGGAAAATATTCTGGGAAAGAACCCTTTTGTTATACCTACTGAAACAAACAAACAAACAAACAAAAAAAAACAAACCCAAAAACCAAAGAGGTAGGTTTGTTGTTTTTTTGTTTTTTTTTTTTTTTTTACTGTAAATCAGCATATGCAATACAGAGATTTGACCATATGCAAGTAACTAAATATCTGATGCTACTGTGGACTACAGTGTGCCAAAATGACACCAACATCCGCTTTTTAACTTTTTTTTTCCAAAAAAATCCTCCTCATTTTCATTAACTCCAATGAATCTGGGACTAGGGCCTCAGGCAGAATGAGGCACTGGCCACCTTCTCTGAAAAGGAAGCTTTCAGGAGCCTGGACAGCACACTGTGGACACTGCAGACAGATATTAATTGCCACTACTGTCCATAACTACTGCTGTGCTGCTGTGATTAAAAGCAAAACAGCAGGGATGCCTGATAAGAGGATGCGAACAAGACACATCGTGACAGCAAGTATACCAGCTGAAGACTGTGTTGCCAATCCTGAAGAAACAGCAAATGCAGACTTTCTGGGGGACCTGATAACTCTCCCCCTTATCCCTAACCAGGCACAGGCCTCAGTGCTGCTGTGGGGATGCTGTGCTGGATGCTGCCCCAGCACTGCTCCTCCCTCAGGTTTATCCTCATCGAGATCCCTAGGCAGTACTGGGCTGTCAGCAGCAAAGTGACAAGATGCAGGGTATCTGAACCCATCAGGGGATCAGCTCCTGACCTGAAACGTGGCAGCTCTCAGAGAATAGGATGTCTTGGATGCAAAGGATTAATGATGATGAATGATGTGTATGCATTAGAGTGAATAACGGCAGCCTGGTGGACAGAAATGCCACTGTTTTTTTTAGACCATTATTTCTCAGATGGCAGAAAATACTACATTCACACACTTTCCATTTTTTCTTTGTTAAAACACAAAAACTGTTTCTCTCTACCATTTCAGTTCTGGTTACTCATTTCATTCTGCATCCTCACCCATCTGGAAACAGCAGCTCCTTACCCTGTCCCAAAGGGTGGCATAGTGTCACTGCTTAAAATAGGGGCACAAACAGCTCCCTTAATGACACTCACAAAGAGCTGTGTAATTAGCAGCCTCACAATGGCCAAGCTGCGACATTTGAAAGAAAGTGGCTCTTGCAAACCTGACCTCCAGGTATGTTGTGCAGGGCAGTCAGAACATGCCAACATGTGGCCAGAAGCCAGCTGGCTTGTACCATTCTTGTTCAGAGACAGCAGTAAAAAGCAACAGCATCACACATATACTAGGACAAATCTGCCTTCAAAATCATTGCAGGCCCTGGGTAAGCAGCCAGGCATTGCCCAGTCCCAGGCACACATACCCCCACGTCTTTGGGACTCACCAGTGGCAATGCCAGAAAAGCCCTTAGTGACCACACCAAAAGCCCTGGCTAACATTCAGTTTCCCAGTTTGGTATCATTATTGTCTTTTTACTTTGCATGTAACAAGAATGAATTTCCAATGCATTTACATAGGAAAACCTGGGAACATTGTTTGGACAGCGTTCTCATGGTTTGAATTTTGGGTAGTCCTGTGTGGAGCCTGTGTTGGACTCAGTGATCCTCATGGGTCCCTTCCAACTTGGGATACTCCAATGATTCTTTGTTCATGACTTGTTTTCTGTCCTGTACAGCATTACATATCTATATCATTCTATCACTTGTTGCTGTGATTCCAGTAGTGAGTTGCATGTGCTGTGAATTAAGTAGGCTCTACATTCCTTTGAAACGATTCAGCAAGGATTCTTTTTGAAAACTAAAAATTTTAGAATACCCTGAACACTACTGAGACAAAAAAACCTCACTACATCTGACTTAGACAATGGTAACAATAAATCCAAATAATTTTTATTTCTACAGAACAAATTGATTCTGTAAATTCACAGCTCTTCAGGCTTAGCAAAGCAGCGCTGCACGTCCTGATGCAAGCGGTTCATTGTTAGTCACGCAAGGCATCCATTCAGTGGGAGAATCACAGCCCTATTATGGCCAGGACCAATATTTATGCACACTGTCAGATTTCACACAGCCTGTCTGAATGGCATGCCCTCCTCTGGCCCTGCTTGTCTCCTCTTTAGGCGCTTCTTTCTTTCCTCTGCCTTCTGACTTCAATGTTGCTTTTCATAATAAGTGGGAATTTAACCAGGGAGCCTCTCAGCAAACTCGCACATACTATTTTTCAGTTTTCACAGGGAATCCCAGACACATTCATTAAGACCCCGGGCTGAAATGTTTGGTCGCACAATGAACCTGCACGGAAAGACACTTGCTGGCAAGAGCTCAAGAGCTGAACCCAGGGTAGGAGCTGAGGGAATAGAGGAGGTTTTTAAAACTTTGCAGTTATTGCAAAGAATAGTCTGAAAATACTCCAAGCTACTAGCTGATCGCTCTTCTACGCAGTGCTTCAAAAAGCCGATTTGAAAAGCTTTACTCTGAACCAACTGCTATTCCCCCACATTTTTCCTTCAAATACCATTCTCTGTACAAGCCCAGAGAGGCTGATTTTCCTGAGAACAGCCAGGGCTTTGCTCCCTAAGGCTCCGGACAGGGTGCCAGGTATCTCCCCAGGGCAGCACAGAGGGATGGCTGCCCCCAGCACCACAGCTGCCCCAACATCCCCAGTGCAGAGCAGAACTGCGGGATGCACTGCAGAGTGAGAAACTGCACAGGATCTAATGCGAGAATAATCTGCAGAAGCAGTGTTTTCCTTTTGGCTGGATTTTAACAATGAATGCAAATGCATATAGGCTTTTATAGGCTGAATGTTTCTATTCAAATCTTTGGATTCAAAAGCCTTTTTTTTTTTTCCTTCTCTCAACCACTGATAATGAAAACAGAATATGAAAAACAACTCGTCCCTTTTTGAATCAATATTTCAGCTACAACTGTGCAATAATGTCACCTAAGGGGTTCCAATTTTTCAAATCATCTCTACGTCTTATATTTTTACTTGGCTATTTCAGACATCTTCAGTTGAAATCAGAGTAACCTCAATACAGAAATCCTGCAGTTTTGGGGTGTTAGTTAGGACACCAGCCTAAAAGCATCCTGTCAGATGGCTGCTCCAGATTAGAGATAGGCTGGCATTTTCAGCTTTCCTGGCAATTTTTAAGTTTGCAGTTTTGTTTCCTGCTCTCGCTCTCCTATCTGGCAATGTGTTATGAGAGGAGATCAGCTCAAATTTCGCACCCCATTGAAGTCTCTTTGTCCTTTCCCACATGATGTGCTAGCTGCACATTGCAGTGCACCGAACAAAGATGGATAACCAGCAACAAAGTGGCCCAGAGCCTACAGTGCTGATGCACATTTGTCCAAACCATGCAAGTTTTACACCACACTATGCTTGGGTGTTAGTGCATACGTGCTTGTGTCTTTATGTACAGTTGTAAAAAGTTGCTAAATGAGGGGGAAAAAGCTTGATTTTTTCTCTTCTCCTTTGAAACTGGATATTTATGATTCAAACAATCCCTAAAATACATAGGCTTTCTTGCATAGCCTTGAAGAGGCTGCACAGTCAGCAGAGTCTGAGAGATTGGCTATAAAGGTCACCAGACAGATGGAAAAAATGAAGAAAGACGTCCTGGAACCATCCATTTGGGGGCGGGAGAAGCAGATTATTTGTGAGATCACAATTTAGATTTTGTTACAGCTCTCTTTCCATCCCACAGATGGATGACTGAAGCAGTAGGTGCAGGCACAGAGCTGGTAAGCAGGAATGCCGAGTTCTACTTTTACACCAGTTCTAGTTGAACTGCAGTTTCCCCACATATGTATGCATCTTACAGGATTTTTGCAAGGATTAAATCTTTGCAAGGACTAAACCTTTGAATCTGTGTTTGAAAAGATCTGCATTTTATAAGTAGGATAACAGCTATCATTAAGGTAACTTGATTATTCTCCAGTCAATAGAAATTAAAAGACCAGCTGATAGCTATCATGTAATTACCCTACATTGGGTTTAGGAAAACTCTATCATTCTTGGATAAAATCTATGCACAGTTTGGTGTAAGTTAAAAAACAGACAGGTATTACAAATAAACGTACCTCAGATGATTTCACAGTTACACAAATAGCAGTCATAATGTATTCCTCATTTCCCTTTGATGTTCCCACACACTGCAAACACATATGTCATTTCACATTATGGCAGCTATCCTGGAAAGGAGCCAAATGCAGCATTGGTGCTAATAGATGTGATTTGGCATAAGCCAGCTGTGACGCAATTTCTTTTAGCAGAGATGAAGTTGCTTCACAGATCTGTCAGGTTGGGGACGTGTCAGTCTTACACCTGTATGGTAAATCTATGCAATTCTGCTCCTCTATTTAATTCTATACTGCTGACTTCCTAAATACAAAGCATTAAATCAAAGGAGGTTGCATACAGAAAAAGCAAATCGGTATAGATAAGGAGATTTCCCACAAAAGACAACGGTCAGATTTGTAGCTCTAAGAAGCTGCTTGTCAGCTGCAGTCCTGCAGACAGAGCCATTCAGATCTCCCTGTTTTAAGGTTTGATGGAAGAATAGGTGGAAAGAGGTGCTCCAGCCCTCTGAAGCACCTCTCCTATGAAGAGACATTGAGGGAACTAGGCTTGTTTAGTTTGAAGAGGGAAACCTCACTGTAGCCTTTCAATGCTTGAAGGGAGCATATAAACAAGAGGGAGAATGACTGTTTAAGAGAGTGGATAATGATAGATGTACAGTTAATAAATGGATGGTTAGAAGAGCGGCGTGGTTAGGATGGTATTTTACAGGTCTATAGTTTGAAAGATTATCGTGGTAGAAAAAGACAATCAAAAATTAAACACTCACCTGTGTCCAAGGCTAGCAGTAGAAAACTCCGAAAGGAGGGATCTCCAGAAAAAGATCCTTCCTCAGAGGCAGTCAGCCCTAAAATGGGGTCTAAGAGAGGTGCAGCCAGGCTCCACCCCTTCCAGTCACACAGGTGAATTGCCTTCATCTGTGCTCCCAAGGCTGATTCAGTCCTTGTCTCAGATGATCAATCAGTGGTTCAGGCCATGATTCAACAGTTCCCATACAGATAGGACAAGGGGAAATGGTTTTAAGCTGAGGCAGAGGAGGCTTATGTTAGATATTAGGAGGAAGTTTTTCACACAGAGGGTGGTGACATACTGGAACAAGTTGCCCAAAGAGGCTCTAGATGCTACATGCCTGCAGGCATTCAAGGCCAGGCTGGATGTGGCTCTGGGCAGCCTGGTCTAGTGATTGGCAACCCTGCACGTAGCAGGGGGATTGAAACTAGATGGTCCCTGTGGTCTTTTTCAACCCAGGCCATTCTATGATTGCGTGATTCTATGAAGACCATCAGGAAGAAGAGCAGCATGCTAAGGTTGGTAAAAGGGACTGCTGCTGGTATGAAGACTAATGCAGAGAAACAACTATGCCCACAGGGGAAAGGAGGATGTCCCACTGGGACACAGGTCAGAGGATCTGCAAGGGAGCATGGCTGCAAAGAGAAGTGGGTGCTGCAGACCCTGTGCCTGTGTAGCACATCCCTGCTGACCTCTGCCCCTGGATACAAGATGATGAAGCCTGCTTTAGGAGGAGAAAATATATTCAAGTCATTATTAGTTGTTACAAGTGGTTTCCCAAGATCTGGAGGGGTCCATATCACAGTGGAACATGCTTCAAAAAGGGTCCTTTCCCTTGTCTGGGAATGGACACAGAGGGAAAACCTAATCTGGAAAAGAAAAATTCTATGGTCTGGAAACCCATACTGTGGAGAGGAGATTGGCTGTAAGGCAAATTGAGTGACAAAGGCAAGAGCAACCACGGATACATGTAGGTAGAGTGTGGCATAACAACAGTGAGAACTATCTGGCAGTAGGAGATAATAAATGCTTAAAACAAACTTTTACTTGGAAATAACACTTTGACCAGCAACTAACTAGGCTACGTAGGCCCCATAACCAGACTTGCTCCTCCTGTCCTACCAGTAATTCCAAGCTCTTCTGGAGAAGCACATCTTCTGTCAGGGAAATGTCCCACCTCTGCTCTGCAAATGCGCGTAAGAAGCCGTGTTCTTGTGCACATCACAAGAACAGCAAAACACTTCTGTCTTATCCGTGGCCCAAAACCTGCCAGTAAGTCTCACTATGGGTTTAGCCCTCAGAGCTTCTGCTGGATTCCCACAGATTTTTCACCCAGGAGCTGATGGCTTGATTTTCACTTGTCTTGCAGGAGGACACCAGTAGCTCTGAGCTTTCCTGAATGCCACACAATCACAGGATTCAATTTGAAGTTCCTAAAGAGCAGCAGTCAGCCTCCCAGACACAGATCTCTCAAGCAGTAAGGTGCTTAGCTGCAGAATAAAGAAAATGCTAGAGAGGACATTTCAAAAGTCTATTGCTAATGAGTGAACCATCTGCCTGTCTTCTTTGTGAAAACTGGCTGTTTATTCTGACAGTTCTTTTTCCACAAAGAGTTTCTCTGCTGATGACCTTATTATTTTAAAGTAATATAATTTAATTTTAATGCTAGTGCTTGTCGGAATAATTAAAAAAAAAAAAAAGGGCAATAAAGATAGCTGTAACTCTCTTAGGAAATGGAAAAACAAAAATGTACAAGGTCAATGAGATACAAAAGGTGGAGGCTACCCAAGCTGTGAGGCCCCATCACAAAGCAAGCCTAGCTGGTGATAATTACACCCACTAAAAGAGAACTATGGGCACAGCTGTGAAATGAGTGATTGATACTGAATTCTTCATATGGGATCATTCTTCAATCCCAAATGAAAAAAAATGCCAAATACAAATTAAAAAAAAATCAAGGAGAAGCTCACTGTTGATAAAAGCTTATCTTCAATATATAAACTGGGACAGGAGCCTCCCTGGTCTCTCTTACCCAATTTATATCTCCCAGAGGAATGGGTCCATTTCAGGACAGCAGACTGTCCTTGAATGCCTGTAAATGTGATCATTTCAGTAGAAATGTAAGACGAGGATACAGAGACTAATCAGGTTGTCCAACCATCTTCCGGTATCATATCCCCAGTGCAGACAACACCAGCTGTTTCAGAGAAATGGGTAAGAAGCACAGCCTCATGGAAAGTCAATAAGGATAGCCAGCAAGTAAGGAAGTCTCTTCCTAATTCTTAACAGCTATAGATTAGTTTCAGACGTCAAATATAAAGATTTGTAGCCCTTTCAGGACTTCAGATTTTTTGCTTGTTTTCAAGCACTGTTATTACAATCTCAAATAACAGCAGATAGGTGATGCCTATGTTCCTTCAGCAAATGTAAATATGCTTATTTATTTATTTATTAAAGAGTATACTGAATGGCAATGTGGTCTGAGCACATGTGAGTGGTTATTTTGGATCCTCATTCCTTTTGACCTGTTGTCTGAAATCAGCAGGCATGGGACAACTCAAAAGTGAAGTCAAGGAAGGCTGTTCCTTTTTTGGGGGGGATGGTAAAACTTGGTTGCATCTCTCCAACCTGTTTCTGATATTCATTTTCCTATCAGCTGAGCCTGGATCTTTGTGCATGGTTTTCTGCTAGCTAGTAAATAAAGGACACTGCAATTGGACTCACATTTGAACTTCAGTGAGGCATGCATTTACCTGAAGCAGACTTTGCTAAAGAGCTTTGTCAACAGCAGCATGAACTGAACTTCAGTTTGCAAGACTTACGGAATCATAGGAGAGACTTATGGCAAAAGAACTGACACATCCTGTGGCCAGAAACAGAGGCTCACAAGAACATAAAGCTCATGTGTGCAACTATTCCTTCAGCCCCTATACCTTCAGCCTGACAACCTCCCATCAGTCTCAGAGATGCCTGTGACACACAGCTCTGGGACAGCAGCAGTAAATCATGTCTAAGTGTAGAAATCAATGGGGCACAAGAGCTACGTCTCTTTAAATAACTTCTTAAAAAGAGAAATCCCACACCCCAGGAAGCTGCATCAGATGACTGTATTAAAGGGAAGAAGCTGGTCATCCCTGTTTTATATAGTGTGCTAAACAGCGTACCAAAGCACTGCATAAAGCTAACAGTTACCAAATATTTTCTTTGATCAAGAGGCATAAGATACCTGAACAGAAACTGCTAAGAGCAACCAAACTGGCACAAACTTTTCTTCTGATGAGTAAAGTTTATTAGACTCTTGCTTATCTTGCTGCTAATCCAAAACATCTTGAATATGTCCTGTAAAGGCACTGTGGACAACTGTTCCAACTGAAAGAGGACTTCAGAAAACGTTTTCATCTGTTCCTCATTACTGCAACTGAATGCTAAGTCTGAACAGATCTGGAAAAATGTACTTCCCACACAGACATATTTCCCCTTATTATTGTCTCTGTAAGTACTGAAAATGCAGCTGAAGGCGTGAACAGCTGCAATAATGGAAACTACAAATACACTGCTTATGCAGTAGTGATGCTGGCATAACTGGAGCAGTGTGCAACATTTATTCCAAAAGGAGGAGTTTCAAGAGAACTGAAAGAGCAGATTTTCCTGCTCCTCTAAGAAAAGACAGTACTCCAAGGGCATGTGTTCTTCAAACGATAGGACAAATATTTCTGGTTTTACAATCTAGTGGAAGAGAATAAAAGCCTAACAAAACCTCAACAATAGCCCAGAGTATGTCTCAGCAGCTCTATTCTAAGTTTTTCCCTTCTGGGAACATTAAACTACATGCCAATTTAATTTTTTTTCATTAAGAGATGAGCTCTAATGGTACCAACAGCACTGTGACTTAGGAGGGAGAAGGATTAAAGGCAGCCCAGTTACACACACTGCACACACTGGCACCCTCCGGCAGAGAGATACTTTTATTTGGTTTGAGAGTGGCTGACCAGCAGTGCCAAGGCTATTGTAATAAAAAGCTATGTTTCACAAAAATGGAAATACTATAAAACAAAAAATATGGGTGTAATGTTATCTGACTAAAGGCTATATTATAGTAAACATGAAGGCCTGCAGAGGATCAGAAGAGCTATGGCAGGTGGAGAAACCCATCTAACACAATTAGTGAAAACAAAGCACAGCAAACACTTCTACAGAGAAGATTAAACTTTTGTCCCTGGAGTGGAACTTGCAAAAAACTGAGAAGAAACTTTTTTCTCGGACTGCCATGCAAACTATGGGGATTACTGCTTAAAATGGCATTGGGTTTCTTATGGGATGCAGGGGGAAGCAAATCTGCGATTTGTGTAAAATTGATCTGATTGGCAGTTCAACAGTTTGACAAGATTAACTACCAAATTTTTCATACTTGCTTACTTAAAGTCGGCAGAAAAATAAGTATAGGGAGAGAGATGGTGCCAATACACCACCATTACTTTTATCTTTTTCCATTTGATATTGCTAACGTATCTCCATGGATGTGTCCATAATAGTGCAAAGTGCACTACGACACTATATCCTACATGCCCAACATCTGTGTATTTTATTTACAGGGCTGACTAAGACAGCATAGATACTTTTACTTACCCATTACAGCCTTTACTAGCTATGCAATTTCACTTGAGCATCTCATTTTGACATTAATGGGCTGCAGTTAGGTTTACCTATTCTGTGCTCAGGCTGAGCAAGAGATCACATCACACAAGTTTCCAGGAATGAAATGCATTTAAGAAACAAAATTGAGGCTCCTATTGCATACAATGGATGGAAAGCGTATGTCTGTTTCCTAAACATTGGGCTGGAAATTCAGTGCTGAATTTTCTGGTGTTCCAGATGGGAATCAAATACAACCCTCAATAATTACCTCAGGTTATGAATGTCAGCTTACAGACAGTCTGTGAAGAATTTTTCCAGAGGGTTAGGAAGGTACATAACTTGAGTTAAGAAGGTATATAACTTGAAAGGACTACTTTAACTTGAAAGGCCTAATTGATCCTCTCTCTGTATAATTCATCACTATAGTCAAAATATGACAAATTGCAATGACTTTACCCTGTCTAGCCTGATTTCAAGTTTTCAGTACAGAGAACACAGAATGAATGGAGACATAACCTGAAGACCTTTCTCTACATCTGTGTACAATGACCAAGTAGAACTTGCTCTTCAGTGACATCCCTGGTATCAACAGGTGCCCTAAGAATGGCCATTAGTAGTCCACGTGCTCCTCAGCAGCAACGTGGCACTTCACTGGCCAAATGCAGTGCTATAATTAAAATTTCAGACCACATTCAACTTTAAGTCTCACATAAAATGCAATAAAATTATATTTGAAATCTGCTGCTTAGGTAAAGAGAGTTGACATACTTCGCAGAGCTGACTGAAATGTTCATAGAATCATAGAAAGATTTGGATTGCAAGAGACCTTAAAAGCGTCCACTTCCAACCCCCTACTATGGGTAAGGACACTTTCCTCTGCCCAGGGCCCCATCCAAGCTGGCTTTGAACACCTCTAGGGATGGGGCACCCACAGATTCTCTAGGCAGAAGTGCCAATGCTTTACTGCCCTCTGAGTAAAAACTTTCTTTCTAACATCTAGCCTAAATCTCCTGCCTTTTTGTTTAAAGCCATCACCTCTTGTCCTACCACTTCATTCCATGAGTCCCTCTCCTTCTTTCCCATAGGACCCTTGAAGAGCTGGAAGGCTTCTGTAAGGTCTTCCATGAGCCTCCTCTTCACTCCTTGGTAAAATCCTGCTTCAAATAATTGAGAGACTCCTGGAGGCTCTGTCCACTGCCTTACTCCAGTGCCCACAGAGAAATGCATTTTCTGCTTTCTAGCTGGGCCTTCTCACAATCACTATCCATGCTTCTGACACAGATTTGCCTGTTTCTGTTCTTTTTGGACAAGGATCTTCTTGAGTTAACCATAAATTTTAGAAACAGAGCAAAAATTATCTAAGTCACACCCACGTGGTGCAAATGTTAATGTATTTGGTACACACACACCTTTCTGAAAAACAGCTAGAGCAATCTCTACTAGAATGCAAAAAGCAAATGAAATCCAAGATAGAAACTGATTTTTTGTTTCACTATCACTGCCACATGCTGGAGACTGGTATGAAAATTCTTGGATTACAGAGGTAATTTATGAACACTCATTTGAGAAAGAGAATATCTTAGAGAGAACAAGGCAGTAGCCACATTACAAGAGAATCATTGGAAGATGGAGTTTTGCAGCTGTTGCTCACCTTTTCACAGTTGGCAATGTGTCCCCCTGACTCTCACTCATAGGTAGGAGACCTGCCCCATAGTATCACTTTATGCCACAGATTTGAGCAAGACTTTATTTCAATCTTACAATGGTCTCTCCGATAGAAAAAGTCTTTCTGAATAATTTGGGTATATATATTACCAACTGGAAGTTTTAGTTAGAATCAAAAAACATTTCCGCCTTGCCAGGTCTTGATTTTATCCCTTTCTACTTTTAAACAGGTTTTCATTTCTCCTTTGAATGATACTTTCACAGGAACAATAGGCTTCAAGTTTAAATCTCTTTACTTCTTGCTTTCATCCTTTCCTTATGAAAAAAGTACCACAGAAATAATGCAAATGCAGGCCTTCTTGCCATAGGTCAGCACCAGAAAAATCTGAAAGTATTAGCTTTTTGTATAATACTCCTTCTGTCTGCTAGATACATTAACATTTGCAATGGAAAATGTTGAAGACCTCCCACCTCCAGCTGTTCAAGAATTTCTTGTTTAACATCCACTGCAGACTATAACAGATTTGCTTGAATATACACTAATTTAATCCCTGCATCCTCAGATGAATACTCTCAGTGTTCTCAAAGGCCTAAGGAATGGGCATTGTAGAACAAAAAGTTTGTTAACAGCTCTGGAAAGTTCTCACTCGAGTTTCTCTGTATTTTGAATATGCTTCTCAGTATTCACTCAGAGAAGGTCATGCAGAATTTCTCTGCATAAAGATAGTGAGTGCTTCTGCATTTTCTTGTTTTCGCTCTCCCTGAGCAGAGTTTATCCCAGCTAATGCCTAGGTGTCACGTGCACAGCTCAGCAAGGATTTACCTGTGTTCAAGGAAGCTATGTCCCACAAGAACATATAGGTAAAATAAAAACACCTTTCCAAGCACTTTCAAACTTTAAAAAATTTTCAAGCACTTTTTTCAAGCCATGAGTAGTGAGCAGGGCATCAAAAGAGCCTTGGTGTTGACATCAGTAACTCTCTGCTATTCCATGTCCTTGAATGCTGGCTCAAAGGAATAGCCTGCAAGCAAGTTCAAACCTTCCCATTTTCTGCCTTTTTCAGCTTCTTGGTAAAGCCTTCCCCATATCACCCTTCCCATCTACCGTTTGAAGTCCCATTGAACAGAAAGAACATGAGTCAGAAGTAGATATATGAAGCATACCAGATTCCTGAAAAACAAAATTGCATTTCACTACTGAAGAATAAGGTTGTTTGCAAGTAAGTGTTTAACCCCTCATTGTCTGACTCAATTCAAAACAAGTGGTCTGATGGGAAGAGAATACGTCCATCTCAGATAGCCTTCAACTCCTAGATCCTCCATGTCACCACCTACTTTTTCACATATGTGAGCAAGGACTTCTAAATCAACCCTACATACACAGTGGGCAAAGAGTCTCATTTCAAGATTGTCATTATTTCCAAGCTAGTGCAGGGAAAACTGATTCTAGCCTGGGCTTGGAGCCATTTTGTGTGCATAAATCAACACTGCTCCATCTTTCTGTACAACAGATGTAGGGTGAGGGAAGAAGTCCAGTGGGCAGCCCTTTCAATGGAGCAATGCTTCAGGGAGGGCAGCATTAGGAAGACACATCAGATGTCACCTTTGTGAGAATGGATGCAGCTCTCAGAAATGTAGTACCCTGGTTCTAATAGCACCACCCTATCAGGCATGCAGACTCCTGTTCGAACCATTCTGGTAAGCCTGGTGAGCAATGCTACTGTCTGATGGAGTGACAACCAAGGCATTGGCTGGCGAAGCTGCCTACTTCTGCAGGGTGGAGAGGAAAGGGCAGGCAAGGAGCTTCTTTTATGAAGCTCTGCCTGGAGACTTGAATCTTGTGGGAAGCAGTTAGGCACTATTTTATGTATTAGTCTTAGATAAATGTAATTCAGTCCTTCCTGCTCAACTAGCCTAAGGAGAATATGGAGTAACACCCCTACTCCTTTCCCCAGTGACAGAGGACAGTATGAGTAACAATAAAGATATAACAAAATTCTAGAATCTTCCCAGTTGTGTTTTCCAAGCAGTACTGAGGTAGCATGGCATTACCTCTTGTCTTCATTTCCTCAACAGTGTCACAGCCTATACGCCTAGCATGTTTTGTCTCATTCTTTCTTTCCACTTTCCACACGTGAGAATGATTTCTATGCTCTGGTCATACTTATTCCTTTTTTTTTTTTTTTCCTACATTAAATCTCTTGAGACTAGTAAGGGTATCAATAGACTTTATATAGTCCCTGCCTGGCTAAGTTAAAAACTCAGTCACTTTTTAACCCAAGTCAGTGTTCAAAGAAAAGACTGGGCTGAGCTCTGGCCACAGGCAAAGGTGCTGAGTAGTTCTGCCACTAAATGGAGCCAGGACCCAAATCCTCCCATGATGCTGCAGCCCACAAGCAACTGCAGATCTGTTTTGCAGCTGTTCCTTTCAGATACCTACCCACACAAATCCTGTTTACTCCAACTCTGCTGGGTAGGTATAGAGCAGCACCAAATCCTATTTTACTATTGGCAGGATTAAGATTATACAACAGTGACGGTAGCCTAAACCTTGCTAAAAAGCCTTGCTAAAACCATACATCAGCTAAAAACTGGACCCTACGACTTGCGAGAAATTCCATAATATTACCTTTGTTTAATTTACCATTGCAGAAAAAAATTTAAAGACCTTGATTTGTTTGAATTACAGATGGTATGCTCATCTAGTGGTTTCAATTAAAAAAAAAATAATGATGACCCATCAGTAAGCAGCTAAATGATACAGCCTACTTAAATTTAATTTATTTTACCAGAGAAAAATTATACAAGCAACTGAATTACTAGGATGTACTATTTTTAATTAAAGTTCCTGAGGAGATGAGAAGCTTCAACCGAGTGAAGCCAGATATGTCTGGAAGCTGTACTGAGAATAAAAAAATCTGTTGCCAGAACACATTACAGGGATAGCCTTTTGACATTTGAATGAGGATTTCCAGTAACTCAGATGGAGGAAGATGATGAACCTGGACTTTCAGTCTATGGCCAATTCAGATGTACAGTATCTTCTACTGGGAATTTGGGGCTGGAAAGCTTCTCATCTTCAATGAGCTTCTTTTCAAGTAAGGTTATGCATATCATACTGAGAGAGACATCCACACATTCCCTATGGGAAAGAAGCTGGGGATGATCACTGACAGTACCTCAAAGAAAAAACATCAGAAAATCTTGCAGGAAATCCCTTCGAGCTAATGATATCCTGGGTAAATCTCCAAATTCAGTGTTCACAGAAACCCTAAATCCAGTGTTGTCATCATTTCTGAAAGTGGTGGTATTATTTTGACTTGCATTACAGGTCCGGTTACTTGTTACATATAGTTGCGTGCCTTGTCTCTTTTGAGTCTCCCTAAATCCCTGCCCTTGGGTGACAATCATGTAGCAGTGAGTTTCACAGGCTGGTGACTTGTTTACACTGTCTACCAAACAAGTTATTTTGTAATAGCTTCTGCCTCTGGCAACCCTCTGCGCCAGTAGAAAAGTCACTTGGTCTTGGAAGGAGGCAGAAATGTAAACAAACAGCAAAAACACTTTTTCTGTAGTAGTTCTCTTCTCACTGAAGAGAACTGATGGGGGTTTACAGATAGTTTTAAAAGCTATGATTTGGTGCGCTGTCAGTGAAAGGAGACCCCAAAATGGCAGAAACTCTTTGGCCACACACACATAATACAACTGCAAGATGAAAACCAAGAGAACTTAAAGATGCTTTCAAAGCTATTCCTGGACAAACTTAATAGTTGAGTGGTTGCCCTGAGAGCATAAGAATTCATTGCATACTAGCTGGGCCTCAAATCCCCATGCCTATCCCTACTGAAGAGATTAGAAACATCGTCGACAACTCAACAGTGTTTGTTTAAAATAATTATGTGTCCCGCTCTTAACCCATCAGTAGCCTGGAGTAAATCACACCAAAAACTGCGTGTCATGAATTATTAAGTACAGTGAATTACAGCAAGAGTCTCCAACTGAACCACACTGGTAGTCCCAAATATAACACTGAACGTCAATAAGCACCCTGACATCCCTCTTTTTCATTTTTGTGAGTATGAAAGAGCTAGTCATACACTAAGCAGTGATACTGTCATACAAGACAGCCCTGTGCACTCCCGCTTTTTTCTCAGTAACTCTTTTATTTGTAGTAGCTGTAACAAATAGTAGTTTAAATTTATTTTCAACGAGCTCTTTCTTCTTCATGCATGAATCTTTTCCTTCTACTATTTAAATCTCCCTGAAACTCAGTGAGATTGTCATCGAGAGCGACAGCATTAGCAGAGGATCTACCTTGTGTCTGAAGTGCATCTCACTCTGCCATTAGTAGGGCTCCCTGGATGTAGCTGAGTAGTGATTTGAATGTGACTATTCCCTAACACACCCAAATATGAAAGCAAGGCATCAATCTCTGTTTATGCCATCACAAGGAATGCCGTCAACATCATGAGATCATCACAGGAAATTCACATAGCAAAAAAGTAGGGAATGAATAACACAAACACATGAAAGCTTCTATGCAAATCATCTTCATAATGAAAAAGGGGATGTCTCTGCCAACCTGCGCTGCACCAAAGAAGAAATAGCAATTGCAAATGAAATACAGAGTACTTGTATTTCATCAAAATAAGGAAGGAAATTCTGTCTGCCCTCTGATAGCTGTGCCAGCTGAAAGTGAATTTATGGCATAATTGAAATTACATTCCTTCTCTGCTACTCACTTGCTTCTGCTGAGCGTCATTACAGTGAAGCAATTTATCAAGTTTTATATCTGAAAGAGCTGTTCTGTTTCCACAATCCCACCCTTTGTACCATCGGCCTCTGAAAATCTGGGCATTATAATCTTCTTCCCCCTCCTGGTTCCCTTTCACAAAAACACCGCAGTAAGAACTGTGATGGAAAACGCAGAGAGCACATACAATCCCAGACAGTTATTAAATCTTCTCAGAATTAAGACATACTTTTGCTGCTACCGCTACATTTTCACTTTGAGCACGGCTCCAGCATCCCTTACTTTAGCAGCGTTTAGTAAATGCTCCCAAAATACCAAAGAGCAGAAGCGGCCAGAAGAAGATAGGCAGCAACATGCAGCTGCTCTAATAGCAAATGGGAAGGCAACCTGCAAATGACCAGGGCATGGGCACTGGGATGGCTACGAGACATTCTGCAGGGGAGCATTGGGTGCTTAGTTTCCCCTGATGTCCAGCAAGCAGAGACAAGGACACATATTCTCTTCCATGCCTCGTGGCAGACAAATGACTTATGCAGCTGCCACCCCAGGCAGAAGTTGGCGGGTTGGATGGTGTCCTTGGATGTATTATTGCAAGAGCAGGCTAACTGCGCTGATTACAGTGGAGAGTGGCAGGTCTCTGCCAAGGAATACAGTCTGCTCATCAGAATGCTTTTTTCTACAGCTGTTTATGAACAAACCTGATACCATACTGAGGTTTTGGGACCGGCAATCAAGAAGTAAACTAAACAGACTGACTTTGAAGGTCTGCTTGATCAGTGAGCCCCAGACACTGCTTTACATACAAGTTTCAAGAACAGAAATACACTTCTAAACTAGCATGCTCACCAAATCGACAGTGTATTTGGTTACCTGTTGCCACACAGAATTGACAGTCTGGAGCAGACAGAACAGTTCTGTAGATGGGAAAATGGGACTGGTCCCTGCACAGACCAGAACTCCAGAACTCCACCAGAATGTGCTATTGGAAGGTTTTTAAATCATGTAAACCCAATGCTTCAGAGTATGCACAGTTGCAAGATACTGAAACCTTGACATTTTATTTGGCTGCATTCAAGTTACCTTAGCAAACCTCATGGTCTTTTTTGCTATTGAATGCCCAATCAAAGTAATTGGTTTAAAGTAACTAGGCCTGGATGCCTACTAGTAGTTAGATTTCCCTAGACCTGTAAGAATAATGAATTGAGACAAAAAAAAAAAAAAAAAAACTCTTTTCATTACACCATCTGCCTCCAGAGATTGCCACTGTTACCTGGGAAGGTTTGACATGCCCTCATTGCAGAATCAGCTTCCCTTACGAGCTGCAAAGAGGCAGTGATCTGACCTTTGACAGCTCCAGGGATCCAATTCCCTCATCTCCAATCCTTTGTAAGCATATAAGAACTGTCATCAAGTCTTTCCCATATTTTAACACTCACATGATTTGAATGCTAAAGTCCATAAAGCTTAACACAGAATGATTTTCCTTCCTTGCAAGGTAATGTCATATTTCACTGTGCATATCTTCATCATATCACTACTCAAGGCTGCCTTTTTAACACCCAGCCATGGAAAAAAACTTATGACTGCAATTAAAGAAATAAAACAGAGTGGAACGACAAGAAGCTATTTTACCACCTTTATCGATGGGTATCGATGACCAAATGGACATCTGCACATTACTGGTCAAATTCCGCACCTCCTTGTAAAGGTGGAAAGATAAACTGTTCCCAGTATGCATATTATAGAGGCCCAGTTGTAATAGCCAGAACTGCTGTCGAGAACATGTAAATGTACAGTCACTAATGATTTCATTGTGTTAAATCTTTCCTTTGAAAATAATAGTCTGTACTTTAATGGAGAAAATAGAAACTCCATAAATCCTTAATGATGCCTTGTCTCTGTTATGCTGTCAGTGTCAGATGGTAAAAACAATTTTTCTTGCAACTGTCAAGCTGGTGACCTGGTTTAAGGTTAACCCTTTGCAAAATAATTCAAAGGGAGAGTGGAAATATTATTATCAATGCCTTTGTTTGAAGTAGCTTGATTACAGATAACCAGCTATGAGGCAATGTGACACAAGAAGCCCTGATAAGCAAATTAAGACTAAACCAGAAGTGTTCCAAGAATTTCAACTTCTCCTCCTCCTCTACAAGCCCCACGCTGGTTATTATTGCATCTCCCTTTCCTTGCAACCCTTCCTTGTCAGACAAGAGTAAAATGAGACTTTGGTGGTGGGCGATGTATCCAAGCTATTTACTTTCACAATTTCTCCAGCACTTCCGGAAATCTCATATTATTTCCACTCTCCTCTCTGAGCAACCGAGTCTGACCCAACTGCAGGGCCTCAGGGCAAAGGGTAGGATGGCCACATGATCACCAAAAAAGCTTTGGAGCAGGAAATGGATGGAAAAGTTGGCCTCAGATTTAAAGATCAGACTGCAATATGATAAGAATGACAACCTTTGCACTGTAATTAGTGCTCGTGTCCCCTTCAATTATGTTAGCTGATGACCTGGAATAAAGGTGCCAGGATCCAATCAACAGTCGCAGTTAAAGCCTGTTAACAGGCTGTCAGCTTCAGTTGCCAGAATGCCTTTATTAGTAACTAGTCCCCCTGAAACATGGAAAGCATTGACAGTCTTCATATACTGCGAATTACATGCTGATTGCTTTAGGAAACTGACCATAATGTACAGAGCAACTGAGCGACTTTTTTTTTTTTAATCTTTCTTGATTTGTTGTTTGCTATGAAAACTCATGCAAGAGTGTTACTGAGATCTTCCTATTCACATTACCTGAAGAAGTGTTGTATGTCGTGTGGAGTATTACACTGTGGATACTTGTGGAGCATCACTTGTGGATTACCACGTCCACAGCCCTTCTGTTACTGTTGGTTCTAAAGAAAGCTGAGTGAGAACATGAAGCATGCATGAAATGCCCATGCCAACAATACTTGTTGCCACAAGGCTCTCCTCTTTTCTTGAAAAATGTTAACTTCCCTTTGACCAAGAGTCTGACAAATTTTCTCCTCATCTTCTTGAAGTAAAGAAACAACAGTGCTGAAAATCTCCACAGCACATATGCATACTGACATCCATGCGTTAAGTACTCGGTTCTTAAGTACTACTCTCTGCCTGTGCACACTGATGGACATCCTATTTCAAGTGAGCAGACACAAAACCTCACTCAAGAGTGAAATAACACTCTACAGGACAAAAAAACCCAAACTGCCAAACAACTTTAAAATGTGCTGGCATATTGTTTTTCACTTTGCCTGGTCTTACAGATTACAGTCAGGATGAGAACACAAGTGAACAATCATCCCAACTGGAGAATATTCCTGCAGTACTTCCAGGGAAACTGAAAGCAGGTAGAACCAGAAGCAACATAAAATATCTTTCTGTTCAAGGATTTGTGTGCTTGCTGGAAGCTTTGGCTACAGGGAGCAAAAATTTCTGGCAGCAGCTGTAGAGTAAATTTTCAAGCACAATATCTCAGCTTTGGGTGCTGCTGGCCTGGGCCGTGCCTGAAGTCCTGCTCACCACAGCTGCCCCTAGCCTGAAGGGCTGGTTTGCAAACACCAGAGATCTGAGTGTGACTTAGCATCCACATCTGCAATATGCACAGGAAAATACTGTGGTGAAGGAGAGAAAAGGAGCAAACCGTGCAAGAGTCCCATCAAGGAGGCAACTTCAGAAGGGAAGGGTGAAAAGCTGATACATCTGGTCACCTGAGGAGATGGAGGATGTGAAAAGGAAAGGCTGGTGCACTGGGCACTTCGAAATGCACTCCAACACTTTAAAAAAAAAATGCTTAATTTTTTTTTTAGTACAGTAACCCTAGTTTCTTGTTCCTTTGTTTCCTTTGTGAAGGCTACTCAGATACTACAGTCACATCCCCTGACAGATGACCATGGTGTAACACAGTGGAGAACTTAAAAGCTACCCTTTCATAATTCCAATTCACAGAGGTCAAGGCATAACATTAACTTATCTCCTTATCCCTCCATGAGTCCTCTATTGCCTCCATCCATAGATATAGATGGAGTTACAACGACACTGCAAAAAGGACACCCTTGGGGTGGAAATCTGAGGACTGAATTTTTTTCCCATAATAAAAAACCACCCTACAAACACGTAATTTCTTCCTCCATATGAGTGATTTCCATAATTTCTCATCCTGGTTAGTAATGTAGGACATACTTCCCAGTCCCTCTCCAGACTACTACTAGAACCTACCCCTAGAACTGCCCAGTTTGTGACACCTGCAGCAAAGTGCACTATCTCTCCTGGCTTTGGAATAATCAACAGATTAATAAAAGACAACATAAAAGACACACGACCAAGGCACTGGGAAAGCAGAAGAACCAGACTCATTATAACTGAAAGAGGAGACAAAAAATCATCCTCAATTGTTTTTGACAGAAAACTGTATTATATGTGACCACAAACATTAAGTAACTAAAGAATAACATCTTATCTTTTCAGACTAAACTCTGCCTTACAAGCGTTTTTTATATCTTAATTGCTTTGCTCACTCCTTAGTCGCTATAAAATCTGCCCCTCTGATACCAGCAGAATCAAGGGTGAGGTTTTTTTCTGAATGCTGAGCAAAGCACTGGCGAGATGAGCTGCATTTGCCCATCTCCACCTAAGCCCCAGTTTCTACCAGCGCAGAGTACTGTAGCAAAAGCCTGCTGAAGAGATTGAGCTGAACTATTTTGGAGTGATCCCTGAGAAAGAGTCCTTAAATAGACCAATACGTACATCTGGCAGTCTCAGATGGATCATTGTGCTCCCTCTGCCCACATAGACATTATGCTGACGTCCCTAAATATCAACCCACTTTACCTTCTCCAGCTAATATAACTAGTGCAAAACCTAAAACATTCATATTCAGACAAGAATATATTAAACCCTTTCCTCAATATTAAAACCTTTTTCTTTATATTAAAACCTTTGCTCTACTTGCTTGACTGACTCTGCTTTTCCACTGTGCTTACTGCAGGCAGCAGAGTGAGAAAGGAAGAAACAGCCTCAGTACTACCATTCACTCCCAGTATCTAGGAGTTGACTGGGGCTTATTCATAGAATCATAGAATGGCCTGGGTTGAAAAGGACCACAGTGACAATCGAATTTCAACCGCCCTTCTATGTGCAGGGTCACCAACCAGTAGACCAGGCTGCCCAGAGCCACATCCAGCCCGGCCTTGAATGCCTCCAGGCATGGAGCATCCACAACCTCCTTGGGCAACCTGTTCCAGTGCTTCACCACCCTCTGTGTGAAAAACTTCCTCCTAATATCTAACCTAAACCTCCCCTGCCTCAGTTTAAAACCATTCCCCCTTGCCCTATCACTATCAACCCATTTGAACACTTGTTCCCCCCTCCTGTTTATACTGTTCCTTCAAATACTAGAAGGTTTTTTCAGTACAGTTCAGACCCTTTCAGTGGCTTCTGCCCAACCTATGGCTGTCAGAATGTCAGGTGGGTGTCCAAGGAGAAACACCAGGCTTTGGTGGTAGTGCCAAGCAGGATAGCCCAGCGCTGTAGCATGCGGCAACGTGAAACTTGGCAAGGCAGCCAGGTCTTGTCCCCTCATTCATCCTCTGACAGCTCAAGTAGTGTGATGTTAATAATTCATAAGTTATCTGTGCAATAAGTTATATTTTCCTTTTAAAAATTGAGCTAGAGAAGCAAGTGTAAATAATTAATCTGAGAAGAGAAATAATCCATTAACCCTTTCAAAGAAGGACAGAAATCAATATCGCTGGCATTCCAGAGCAGCACAGACATTTGCAGGCAGTGCTGCCCCAGGGCTGCCAGCACTGTGTGCTGAGGCCTAGTCCTGCATGGAGCACCACCACCGAAACGCCCACAGCAACACTGATATGAAAGCACCTTTCCCAACATTCCTGCTCTCGCTCTGCCAGACTGTCTCTTTTTCTTTTCCACCCAGCTCCCCAGAGCTCCAGATGCGTGGATAAAACCACTGGGCATGTGATAGGAAAGCAGTTGGCGGCTGCTCCCCACCAGGCAGCCAAAACGCAGCACGGCAGCTGTGTGTTGCAGGAACAGCGTCTCCGAGCTCACCCGGCAAATCACCAGTGCTTCTTGACAACTTTAGACTCCCTTTTTCACTCAGATGGAGCTCCCTGCTGTGCGTGATCCAGGCTGGATCCTCTGAGCCTGATGTCAGACAGGCGCAAGCCAGAGCATCATGCTTGAACTGCAGATCCCTGGCTGCCCATTTCTGCCGCAAGCACTGCATGATGCTCCTGTGCCAGCAGCCAACAGACAGTGGATATCAACAGAAAGTGGAAAGGTGAGAAATAGTCTTCATCAGCCCTGCTCTATGCTGTGGATATTCCGTCTTTAAATTCCAGCTTGTGCTCACCCAATAACAATGAAAATACACTTGCCCTGGGACAAAGCCTTGCCTACACCTTGGCCAGGAAAGCAAATGGTGCTGTCTTCATCAGCTGGAACGGGATTCAGAATTTGAAGAGCACACCTTATTTTCTCCCCAAAAAGCAGCACTTGAGGACTCACTACTCAATTTTTACAAGACCTTGCTAAGGAAATGATGACAGAATAAGGGAAAAAAATCAAAACCAAGCCCATATTTTCCCCATGAATATTTTATACAGATTTCACACAGGCTATGGTTTGTTTGCACTGTCATTGCTGAGGCACACGTGACACACAGCAGGATTATTTTTGGTAACCGAGTAGAGGATGGGGGAAGGATGTACAGCCTGAGCTTTGTGGAGGTTATCTCCATGCCAGCTCCTGCAAGAACAGCAGTTGTTCAGTGACTGAAAGCTTTCTGCTATAAACTAAGAAAAATACATGACTAATAGGGCATAGAGGAATTAAGTCATTGTACAAAGGTTTTCTTATATAGCTATCCAGTATTGGGGCAGTCCTCCAGCTATGGCAGACTTAAAGGATATTTTTCCATACCCAAAGGCCAAGGGAGGCCCAGCAGGGTACAGAGGAGCAGTGATGGGGTGATCTGTAGGAATGCCTCATGCAAGAGGCTCTGCTCCATCTGGATAACAGGAGGCTGCATTATTTGGGTGGTGTAAAACTGGATCTGATAATCAGAATTACTACTGAAATTCCTGACTTCAAACTTTATAGCAGGACTTGGAAGCAACATCAGATGATTGCCTGCAAGTGTTGTCAGATAACAAATAGCTATAACATAGCTAGAGCTTGATGGTAGTTTATTTGGCAAATCAGAAATTCAGGTGCAGATACTGCTCTGTGTGCATGCAGTGTTTGAGTGGCACTAAACATTTTGGCATAAGAGACTGGCACTAGACATTCTGAAAACTGTGGTTTTGTTGAAATGTATTTTTACATTTTCTAAGAAAGAAATACAGACAGTACATTAGAACATGTATAGTGTTTTTCCTTGAAAAAAAGTTTCTGTTCATTGGGAGTGCTTCCTGTCTGCTGTGCATTACGAGTAGAGGCAGATCCATACCCTTGCCTTCCACAAACCTCACTGTGGGCATCAGCACTGAGCAGAGCATTTCACTACTTCTACAGCTCCTGAAATGCCATAATGATAATAAATCATTCACTGTGATTTAAGTACCAATTCATTATTTATCATAGAAGAAAAAAAAAAAGAAAAAAAAAAAAAAAAACAAGACAAAGTGATGCTTCAGTAAAATTTTCAGGCAGTTAATGGGTTTTGTTATGATTATTGTAGAAAACTTCATTACTTAGAACTGTCACAAGCAGTAACTTCTAAGCAGGGGGGTTACTAAGTCAAGATGACGATTTTGCTCAGTGCTCTTAATGTTATTTGCATCTGTGGCTTGCAGGTCTTCTCTTTGTCCATTTCTCAGCAAATTTCCATCATTTAAAATCACTGCCAACTAAGAAAATGTATACAGCACAGAAATCAGACACTTCGTGGCTGAGTCCTATTTCACCCACTTCAGGACAGTTTCATTTGGGAAACGATTGCAGAACTATGTGCTACCTTAGTAAATGCACATGAACTCCCAGCTAATGAAAATGTGGGCAGTATTTTCTACAAACAAATATATTTTTTTTACCAAAAATAATCTCTCTGCCTCTTGCATATTACTTTGCACTATGGTGCAAATGGTTGAGAGAAGAGACTTCAGACTGAAATAATTTAACCATATGCCGTATGTATTGTGTGCTACTTAGTATGTTCAAGGTGATGAAAATCAGGCCATCACACTCAGTTCTAGGAAGCAGGCTGCAGATTTCATTTTGCTTACTATAATGAGAGAGCTATAGTATATTCTTCTATCACAAACATGCTCACTACCTTCAGTGATGTAAAACAGAGCAGTGTATACATATTCTGGAGCAAAACCGTCCATAAATAATATGCTTAAAATATATTTCATTTCAGGTATTTCTACCATTTTTGAAAGTATCGGAAACGGTTCTCAAACTGTGCCTCCAAAACCAAGTACTGCAGGGGTGGAGGAGAGGGTAGGCTGTGGTGTGACAGCATCCCCATCAGCAAGTGACGATCCTCAGATGAAAGAGTCTTGGGAGAAGCCATTGTACTAATATGTCCAAGGGTAACCTGGAAAGTCCCATTTATTGCATGCACTGCTTCTCATCTCTATTTGTATCCTAGGGAGATGTTAGAGATTACTAACGGCCAATGGATTCCCACTTCTCTCCTCTCATGTGGAAATAAGCGGAAATGTTTTTTCTTGCTCTCTCATGTTGCCTCTGTCTTTCTCTGTAACACCACCAGTGGATATGACAGCAGCAATGGTTCTGCACCAAGTGGGAGTAATTCCCCCAAATGACTGTGCCTGCAGCAGGGCACCTGGCCTGCATCATGACAGCCTGGAAGGCTGGAGGCACGGATGGTGCTCCCTTCTGGCCCTGCTGCTTCAGTGGCAATACACAGATTGTCACCTGCTCAGCATGGCTGTCCCCCAGCAATAAATGCCCCTTTCTTCCCAGTGACACAGTTCTCATTCATTTCTTGCTAAACCATAGCACTCATGTCAGATCTTCTGCAGCTGCTCCCCTAATCCTCCCAAGCCTTTGTCTGCCCATCCCAAGCAGCTCATGATCTCGGCACAGCTTCTTTCTCTTCCCCAGCTCACAGCCCAAACCCAGACAAAGGACAGGCAAAAATACACAGTTGGCAGCTGCAAGTAAGAGAACAGCTCACTCCCAGAGAAGCCAGAAGCAGGTCCTGTGCCTTTTGAGCTCATTTCTACTGTAAATAGCAGAGGTGGTTCATTCTTCCCCAGGTACTGAAGTTTAGAGAGAGCGTTATCCTGGGAGATACCACTTGCAAGGGAATTATCATCAGACACTTTACAAACATGATTTCACACTTGTTTAAATTTCCAGATCATCTACTTGTGAAACATCTTAGCTGAGAGATTGCCTCAAGCTGGGGACAGAGGGCAAGAAAGGTTTAAACACTTTCCAGAGTGAGGCCAAGGAAATAAAGGGAAAATCTTCCCTAAAAGTGCCTTCCTGGCCCCAAAGAAGTGACAATTAGGATGGGTTAGCTGCAGAGGGAAGGATGTTCACATCTCAAAGGAAACCCATGTGCTGTTGTCAAAGTTGCACTTTTGGGAAAGTTTACCACCTTTGTAGATGCTGAGAGAGCATCTCAGAGAGCTGGTACAAGTTTTGCATCGATGTTTTAGAGCCTCTGATTAAGGGAATGTTTTCTCCCATGATTTAAGTAAAACTAAGTTTAAGTGTACAAAAAATAAACTACTGCCTTATTCAAATTAATAGAATTAATACTCAGCAATGCATGAGCAATGCATGAGCAATGCATGAGCATGCACTCACATGAATTTAAAGGAATTCAGTTCCTTTTTCAGCGGTTCCACCACTGAACCAGTGGAAATGACTGCAGATTTAAAGCAACACTGGCCTCTCCTTCTGGTGCATGGAGAATATATTCCAGAGTTAGAAGACTAACCAGTTGCTTGACAAGGAAGCTTATCTGTTATTAACACGTGAGTAGAAACCATTCAGCAGAAATGAGCCATATGTACACTGCATGAGGCAAGGGTACAGCAGAAAAAACATTGGATGATACAATTAAAAAGTGTATGCTAATGAATACAAATGAAAGTTTGTAATTGCAGTTATATAAGCAACCGGTTCAGATTTGTCCTAACTTTTAAAAAATTGATTTTGCATCCCTCTACATATTTACTTCCAGAATTTCCATCATTTTGCCAAAGAAATAAAAGTTTGGAAAGAGTTTTAACTTGACCACGAAGCATTCAGAAATGATCAACCTACAGCAGCATTTCTTATGAGCTGAATTAGGAAACAAGGAAGGAAAAAATGACAGTTGAAGGGAAGCTGCTGAAGTGATGTGCCAGTGACAGAGTCATTTGTTTTTTTGTTTTGTGGTTGTTGTTGTTGTTGTTGTTGTTTTTAACTCTACTGGCTCTCTATTTCCTCAACTGTCCCTGTTAATAACCTAGACACCTAGATAACAAAAGAAAAAAGCATGCAAACCCTGGTAGTGATGCACATACTTATCCACATTGCGATGGAACACGGCCTTTGCTTTTAAAGCTCTAGGGAAGCAGCAGCTTTGGTAAGTCACAGAAGATCCTAGCAAATTCCTAGAAGGGGCAGCTCTCAGGGACATGGCAATTTTGCAAAGGATGTACTACAAAGAAGCATTCACAGCAGTAGGAAAACTCTGAAGCTCTGGAGAAAGTAATAAGCAGCTGCCACAAAAAAAAAGGCATCAAAGGGAGGCCCCAAACCAGCTGAAAAGACCGGGGTAATAATAATAAAAAAAGGAAAACTGAAAAAGTAGGTGAATGTAATTGTGGGAAAAGAATTCAATGAACCACTTGGAGTACTGCAGCATTTGGAGCAGGCAGAAGGAGAACAACTTGGCACCGCCAGTAAAGTTAGGAAATATTCAGAGAAACGCTATTATCCAGTAAAAGAAATAGTTTCAAAAGAACCAGTGGAAGCATTTCAGGAAAGAGTGATTAAACTTTACAGTGGGGGAAAAAAACACACCATCAAAATTAGGGGGGGGGGGGGGGGGAAAGAAGAAAGGAGTAAAAAAGAATAATTAGGGGAAAGGAAAGCTCCATAATATCTTTTGGTTAAGAAAACTGAAAAAAAAAATGAAGTGGCATGATTTAACACAGTGAATTCCAGACTGCTGATGAACACAATTAGAGAATAATAGTTTCTAATTAGCAAACCTAAAAACCAGATAAAATCTAAAACTGCTGCTCAAAAGACTCATCTATACCCCAGCTCAAAACACATCTATGGGAAATGCTAAGAAAGGCTGCTGGGACACAGCATGCCTAGGGAAAAATGAGAAAGAGAGAGAGGTGGTGTTTCACCTGTGATCAGGAGGCTCTTTATTGGAATCGTCAGTGGAAAACAGAATATTTTGATGATGGCAAGATACCAGAACAAAACAAAAGAATCTAGATGTATTTTTTGATAGATTATTCAAAAGCTTATGAGAACACATTGTGAACTGGGAATCCAAAAGCATCTGGGAAGGAAACTGCACTAGCTGCAACGCAGCAGCAGAGCAGGAGATGAGAACACAGCACAGGCCATGACAGATGACTTCTTGTCAACCTTCCTCTTTGTTGTAATGTCGCTTCTATTAATTGCAAAGCTGAGAACTGTTTAGTGACTAAGCAGGAAAGCTTATCTCCTATCTACTGAAATTATGCAGTCAGGATAAGGCAAAAATTAATACCCCAGCTAAAACTGCAGGGCTTTCTTGAAGGAGATTAAGAATTTTATCTAGATTGAGCAAATCTGTATGTATTTCACACAGAAAATGCTGAAAGTATCACACAAGGTAGAAATAGGCACTGGGATGAAAGAATACGTACCTCCTCTGAACCTCAAAACTGTTTAGGAATTCTTCAAAAGAACATTATAAAAATGAAGGTAGCTTTAAAGAAAGATTGCTTTCAGAGATGTGTACAATTCTGATATGAAAAAATACATTAAAGGCAATCAATATACATGCTATTTGCTGCAGTAAGAAATTAGACCTGAGGGAGTTGTATAGCAGGACAAAGGAGAAGTTAGCACTGAATTAAACAGAGAACATGAACATAGACATGAGAAAATCTTTCTATAGATCAGAAGACAGATGAAATGGGCTGCAAGCAGTCAAGGATATTACGGAAAATTAGCATATGGAGACAGTAAGCTGCATCAGGGAGTGAACGCTACCTAATGGGGTCTTGGGCAATGCTCCAGGGCTGAGCAGGAAGGATATTCCTCTGAAGTGCCAGCCGGTGGATAGACAAGATGCACAGGCAGAGTGGAATGGGAAGAAGCTATATGGCCTTTGGGTCACTTTTCTCCTGGCATATAAAGAACTGGTTTTACTACTGGCATGACCGTAATACACTCTTTTAGAGCTTTGTACACATTAAATGTAAAGAGGAATCTCTTCCCGTAGTTATTTGAACACATTTTTTGGGACAAGAGAACTGTTTTTTTTTTTTTTTTTTTTTTTTTTTAATTTATACTTTTCAGCCATATGTAAACTACTTTGCAAACACACTAATGGCACAAATATCACTGTGTTTTCAAACTTCTGGCTCATCTGTCCTCATGTGACCCATGGAGGATTTAAACCTCCCTATTCTAACCCACGGTGACCTTGTGACATTTTTTCTGCCTTCCAGATATAACACCAGTCATAGCATGAAAAACCACCCACTGTGACTACTACACCTTATGCCTTACTATGCGCCCAGCTCAGAATGTATATATCCCATCATTGCACCACTCCTCTTTTCCTAGTTCTCTACCAGTCTTTGCCCCTAAGTGGGGGCAATTCTGCTTCCAAAGTGAGGGTATCTCACTTCTACTTGCATAGCAGAAGACAGCTGAGTTTTTTGAGCTTCCCTGCTCAGCTTAGCCATGTAAGGAGCAGAGTAAATTCAGCCTGGTTAGAGTTAAGTTTGAGAATCCACAATTCACAACCTAGTTTCTTCAAGCTGTTTATAATCCTGAAGACCATCTAGCAATACCTAGCAAACTGTGAGTTAATCAACAACAAATGGCATTAGGTATTGCAGTGATGTGGTATTTTTGTGTGAAATATACACTGAGTACCCTGTAACATGCCATCATGTCCATTAAGCACAGCATTCACAAACAACCTTGAGAAAGAAGAAAAGAAAATATCACCCAGTCTTTCCTTTTGTCCTCCTTAGCAGATGCTATCATAGCAATGCTGATGTTTACAACTGCTGATAATCTCTCCATTACGTACAAAATGCTTCAAAACTCTTGTTCTGGATTGCCTCATCCTCGGAACTCAAAACACACAGAGAAATAATATAGAGTTTGTCCTTAGGAAACTGAAACGGGCTTTGTGCCAGTTGACTTGTAAGCATTGTTTGAAAGATTAAAATAACACATAATTGCACCAGCTCTCTAAATCTGACCAGGGCTCAGAGGATAAATGCCTTACCTCATTAAGTTTGAATGTTCTATCTCAATCTGGTTTAGAACTGAGCAGCGGCTGAGAGCTGCCAATCTGCTGCATGAACAAGAGAGCAGGAATACTGCTACAGGCCGGGATATGGACACATTTAGTATTTGGCTCTCCTTTACTGTCCCCTGCTCCTAGCTCACTTGCTTCCAAGGATCATCACTTCACCCAGTACGACTACATGTCAGCTCCAATTGAGATGATCCCTCTTCTCAACAGACAGTGTTTCTGTGCCCGAAGTGCAATGTTATTTATACATTACAGACCACATTCCTGCTGCCTAACTCATGCTGGTGGCTCCCACTGTCACCACTGAAGAGCAGCAGCCAAGGCGGCAGCTTGCCTATCCAAGTTAACCTCTCAGGGATGAGTCACACACACTTCATTTGACTCTAAAATAGGTGGAAGTCCCGGTCTGGGTAAAGGGGAGTCAGATAGCTGGCCGCAAATCAAAGGCAGCTTTGCTCCAATAGAAAGAGGCTGACAGAAGCTGGTTTCAAAACGAGACAGAAACCCTGTGAAGAGCCCAGGACAAGGCACACAACACCACTCACCTACCCCTCTGCCATTTGTAAATTACCAACACACCTGAGATGTGCAACAAAGGGAATGAGACCTTTTAGACAGTTGCACAAGCAATATCTGCATGCATGTCACGCAAGAATTAGTCCTGTGTGCCAAATTTTCCATCTTAGCTACCAATATTCTTCTGCACTGTTTTCCCAATTATTGCTTACCTCTTTTAGCTTGTCCAGCTCATTTTGCAGCGTCTGCTTGGATACCTCCACCTCGATGATTTGCTGCCGCAGGACTTCATTCTCATCTTCTGCTTTAACACGTTTCTCCTCCACACTCTCCAGCTCATGGTGCAGTCTGACAGAAACATCTTTGGCTACCTGGTCAGAAAAACACAAACACATGAAGAGGATCCACGAGGAATATAATACACCTATAGAATATTTTCTGCAGAAGGAAGCATCCAAGAGACAGTCAACAGATTTTCAATTCAATTATGAAACTGCCGATTACAGGCTCCAAGACTTCTGAATACCAAAATGAATATTCATTTCTAATCCAAAATGAACACACATTTGATTATCCATCCTCTCTACATTATGATAAGGCAACGTCATGGACAGCAGGAGGAAACAAGCAGATATGAAGCCTATACATCAAAGTCCCAACATATCACACGGATAAAATGAAAGATACAGTGCTTTACAGTTGACAGGTCATCCATCAAAGCCACATTCATGCAACAGTCTCATCTACCCAGATTTGCTTCTCTAGCAGCAATCACACCTTGGCAGGAGCGATAAGAAAACAGAAATATATTCTAGCTTAGCTTTTATGAGTCCAGACTAACAGGAAAGAATATTTATTACCAAACAATTCAGAACAGTGATTCATCACACAAAATGGTGAATTACTGAATTACAAAAATTCAACAAAAACAAAGCAAGCAAATTAAGAAACTCATTATTGGAACTGGATCCATGGGGTCCCTTCCAACCCAAGCCATTCTATAATTCTATGATGATCTTCTTCATTTGGATCTATGGACAAGATCAGGCACACCCAACCAGTGACCCATCCTGGCCCCAGGCGCACAACTGTCACTCAGCATCGACCAAACATCAGTGCACTACTAACCCCATCTGGGCTGACACCAGGGCATGGGGAGGGTGCAGTACAGTGCCAATTCAAGTTATGGCAAATAAGTTTATGGATTTTGATATGCTGGCTAAACAGTTGTGTAAACAGTGAAAACAGTGTTGTACAGCTGAGAATTTGCTCTAATAGTGTTACTGTGCTCTCAGTATCCGTTGTAGTTTCCATGGAAACTCAGTGTGGCCCAGGCAAGCCAAAACATTGGATACCCATGGCCAAGATTTTTGCTGAATAATCTGTCACTTCTATTATGATAAGGTTATCACTTGGTTCCTGCCATAAAAGAGAGAATCGAGTCTGACATTTTGAAAGGTTTGATCACTTGATACGTCACTCAGATTTCCACTGCTGGGAACCAACAAATCCAACTTCAGAAGGTTTTATGTTATGCATTTTCAAGTACCAAATGCTTACTACTTCCAGACGTTAACTGTTCTCAAAACAGCTACACGGTGGCGATAGTTGGAAAAATAAGAAGTAAAACTAGATAAGCATCATGCTTATACAAAGCTTAGCCTTGATGGAAACATTTCTGAAAAATATGAAAATTGTTTCAGTATGAACACTGTTTCTTTTCTTTTCTTTTTTTTTTTTTTTTAAACAGGAATTTGTTTTTATGTGAATAGCATTTCTATTCTGTGCCTGTTTCTCTAAGACATTGTAACAGTCTGTTCCTGTATGAGAATAGCTTGTTAGGCAAGAAGAAATGAAATGGTGACTATTTTTTTTCAGTTATTGACTTAGGCAAGAAGTGAAAGGAAGGAAACAGTATGAATTGGGAGAAGCATATCAGGGTTTGTTTAAACAGTTTTGGAAATCTAAGGTTTTGAGTAATGCCAGTGAAACAAAACCCTTTAAATCTTTCAAGTGCAGCAATATAATTTCGACAGCCTATCTTTCATTTGAGGCTAAGCACATGTTTTTTACTTGCTAGTGCATCTTCTTAAGATGAGAAGCTGAACATTTGTTTTCCACTGCTGAAGAAGGAAATTGGTGCTGACGTTTTGAGAACTTCTGCCTGTTTCATGTGTCACCCTCACTTCCCTTACAGGGAGCCAAACCTCGCTCTGCTCCCTTTTGCTGTGAATACAAATCTCTCACCTACCTTTAAATCTTGTTCCAAGCTCCTAATGAGCTCTCCATCCACATGGCCTGTTTGTGCAACTTTCAGGCTTTTCTGTTCTGCTTTCCTGAGACGATATTGCAGAATGCGGCAATTCTTGTTTGCCCGGTCCAGCTCTCGCCGAAGCTCCTGCAACTGGTAAACATCTTCCTCCAAATAACTGTCACGCATTTCTTCCATTTCAGCTCGCAGTTCATCCAGCTCATCCTGGGAAAAAGGCAAAACAGTGCTCCATCATACCTCTAGATCTCACCCGTAGGAGCAAATAGGAAATGCAGTCACTAGGATACCACTAAAAAGGTGATAGGGACTGCAGTGAGCAGCTCCAGAACTCATAGGAACTGAAGTTTCATCCCGACAATGAATAATTAGGCTGAACTAATGAATACTTGTTACATTTCTTGCAATTGCTTTAATAATTAAAGCGAGACCAGACGCTTACCTGTCTCCTGAAACTGGTAACACCTTCGTTTTGCTATCTCTAATTAAAATAACAAACACATAATACTTTGCTACTACATGAACCAAGTCCTCGACTTTAGATTACAGTAAACCTATCTAAAAAAGTACTTCAGCTTCTCTGTGCAAAGTGTACTTTTAAAAACCTGTGATTTCTAAAAACAAGACTGTCCCTTACCCCGTGCCAAGTGTAAAACTACTCTGTATGATGATGCTTTCCCACCTGAGCCTAGCACCATGGACATGTTCGGTGACAGCTGGTGGGGTGCAAGAGAGAATGCTTTTTGGTTGTGTGTGTAACAGGACCACAAAATAAAACTGAGGCCATGGGAATATGGACTAGTCAGCCCTTTCTGGGCATCTCAAGCTGCCCCAGTTCCACACTGTTCCATGAGAAGCTCATGCTCTCTCAAGTCAGATTTAAAGATTTGTGGCTGAATAGGATAAGCTCTATCATTCTCATTTGTTTAATCTCTGCAGGGCTGAAGATCCTGGGCTAAAACTCTTACAAAGGTCTTCCAAGCTCAGAGGCCATTCAGCTACTGTGTGGGAGGAAACCTCTACTAGCTTTGAACTAAGTTTGAGGAAAAAAATAAAGAGCGAGGAGAAGGATGTATGAAATGAGGTACCTATTTTTTAAATTATTTCCTTTATATTGCATTTGGTATTACAAAGACCACATTTTCTGTAGAAAACGTAACTTGAATAAGTTTCAAGCAAAAATTGCACCTGAACTGGCAAAACTGCCACTTCAGACTGCTAACTGGCACCTGAAACACCAGGGCCACCTGGAGCCTATTTCTCACTCATCTCACTCCACCTGACCTTCACCAATAGACCAAAAGAACACACGTCCAGCTTCTGTATCCTTATTAACACAGTTATGTTGAAATTGGAGCGCTACTCCCACAAAAATCCCAGCCACATACAAAAACTCGAGTATTTCACAATGATCTTTTAACTCAAGTTAGCTGAACCAGCATAAATCACATTTTGGCTAAGCCCAAGGCTTGTTGTTTCTGAAATGCCCACTCCAAGCTCAGCAGCAAGGCTCTGCTCCCACGAACATGGCCCTCCAAGGTCTCCACACAATTCTCCATAAAAGCTCAGAAAGTACAGACAGGTTTTCTCCCAGTCCCACCATATTCCTATACATTCTCAGCATATTCAGATTTCTACAGAGTTAAAGCTAAGGAACACCCAATCCTGGCTGTGACCTGCCTGGGGCAGCTGCAGGAGAAGGGCATTTGTGCAGGTGGAGGAGCTCCTGGGTGACTCCCAAATGAACTTCATCATGCTGGAGCCGTACCTGGACTGCAGAGTAACAGCACAGCAACAGAAGTGAGCTCTGCAGCAATGACATATTCGGAAGCCCTACAGTACCAGGTGGTACTCAATAAAGATGGAGACGCAGAAGAAAATGCCAAGGTTTTAGAAATTGGTCAGAGAATAGCAGTAACTGTTGAACGTAAGAAAAGGAGTGCATTTTTGTGTTAGCAGTATATTAGCCAGGTGTTTTGGCTTAGGAGGTGGTGCCAAGAGTGCAGTCTGCAGCTGTCAGAGCTAATACAGCCCTCTGGCATGAATAGGACCAGAGTTGTTGCTTAAGGCTGTCTGCAGACTCAGGAAATGAATCAAGTACAACCAGATTTAAGCTCAATTAACTTTTAAAATCATCTTCAGAACTCTAATGTTAGATAAATAATTTGGTTGCAAATTGAGATTTTTTTTCAATACAGTTCTGTATTGAAGGAAAATATCTGTTACCACTAAATCCATGGGATCTAGCTTATAATCCTACATTTATACTTCAAGAACGAAGCAATGGTTTTAGTGCATCAAGTGGCCTGCAAACTGTAATTTTACTACCTCTCTCTTAAACTTATTTCTTGTCTATGTAACAGTTTCTGGCATTAATAAATCTGGTCAGTTTCTAACAACAAGTAATCCACTATGTTGACCTCAAAGTATTTATTAACGCCAAATTTGGAAACAGAAACCATCATCGTTTCAAACAACCCAACCCCTGCAATCAGCATTCCATTGAAACTGGAAAGTCACAAACCCTATGTGTGGCACAGAAGCTCTCCCTGCCTTCAGGTCATCCTGTGCCTTAATTCAGTGTCCTCCCTCAAGAAATTCTCCAAAAAGTTGCAAGCATTTTTTTTTTTTCCACTTTCAAAACTTTTATATAGAAATCAGAACATGTTCTAACCCTCATATTCAGCAATGCAGCAAACTTTGGAGGAGTTTTAAAATGCAGCAGCACACATTCAAATGCAAGGAGGGAAAAAATGAGTCTGTGTAGGGAGCAGAAAACTGGCTGCGCAGGCTGCAGCCAACAGCCACTCCTGCTGCACTGCCCAGGGCCAGTACCTGAGGGCATTGCTAGCCCAGGGAGGAAAACTCATGGGACAGACTGGGCCTCTTGGGGCAGCAAGATGAAGTCCTGTTTTTATATATTAAACATACAGCTATAGGAGCAGGTCCAAATAAACCATCTCTTGAAATATCGGAAATAATCATTCTTTGAAATGCAGAGCAACTGCATGTCCTTCAGATGTTGTATGGCAGCACAGAAATGTGGATCCTAGGGTAGATTTTTACAGAACAGACATGATCTTGCTCTCAGTATGTGACAACAAAACCTGCAGCACCAAACTCAAGCATCGAAACCTCATGTCAGCACCTGCTAAGTCACAGCTGTAACAACTGTGCCTACAAAACCAGGACAGCTTCCAGTCCTGCTCTGAAGCAATGTGTGCACAGAAAAGAGAGGAAGCAAAGTTCATTTGTCCACACCCTTGATGCGGAGTGATGCTGCAGGCCCAGACTGGCGTGCTAGGGCTTAGTGGGCATGGTGGTGACAGGTTTACAGTTGGACTAGATGGCCTTACTGGTCTTTTTCAACCTTAATGATTCTATGCTGGAGATATCAGGCATGGTAATGCAATCCTCCAAGAGCCAGCAAGAGCAAGAAGCCTTTTCCCTGTCCCTAGCAGACATCTAGGTGGGATTCCATTGACACAAGGGTGAGGCTGACCAGAAGTTTGGCTGAAGCTCCTAGTAATCCCAATTCCTGACTTCATTCAAATATACTGTTATTACTGTTATTATTGTGAGTGAGAACTAAAGCTTTCTCTCAAGAGGTGTTGAGTTTCATACTGTGGACTTTAATTTTGTAAAATCTGGTCTCTCTTTTCAGAGAGACCAGAATAAGCACTTAAGACTAATTAAAATAAACAAATAAGGAAGCCAACATCAGTCTTTGTGCATCTAACAAGTGGGGAGCCTGCTCCCTGCCTTAAACAGGGAGGACCTGCTCCAAGATCCCAAACCTGTAATTGAAGTTCCAAGGTTAAGAGCAGGTAGAAGCTTCACTTCTCTGCATGCTCCCATAGGGAATGAGAACCTCCTCTTGATCCCCTTTAATTATATGGTAATAAAGTTATAGACTTCAGAAAGAACAGCAGCAAGCAAAGAGTCCCGCAAGAAAACACATTGTTTAGGAAAGAGCTCAACTGCTTTTCTTTCCAGATGTCACACTGGTTTTAAGAAAGGGAAAACGGAAATGTGGGAAATAAAGACACTTCAACTGGCAGCAAACTAAATTTGCAGTAGAAATCCAAATTGATTGTGCTCCCGGCTCCTGAGTCTTGCTGCTTACTTGGTATGAATGACTTCCTAGAGGCCAGCCGTTTGGAGTCTAAAAGAGATCACCCACCTGAGGTCACTGGGTGGCTGTTCAGCACAGGGACATGTGTACATAGCCACTCTACTTGTGAGACTCCCCCAGACTTCAGTGGATAAGAAAGAGAATGAGGATGCACTGTTGTCATGTCCACCTACTGAGTCAAGGTGTATTGGCTAAAAGGTGAAAGCGTGGGTGCAGTTTACATTACATAGCCCAAATGAACACTGATAGTGCCATTGCATACCTGTACCACGCAAACTGAAGGCTTGCCTGTCAGATGAGAAGCCATTGCCCCATTAATACCTTTATTGATGTCATATATATTTTAATATTGATTTAATTCATGACGAAGTATAATTAAGGGTAAATTGCAGGAATCTGCTTTGTTTGGGATTCTTAAAAAAATAAAGATATTAGAGCCAGCTATTACACTGAGTAACCCATGCTCACAGCTGAGTCATTCCCCCTCAAAGAAACATAAATACTTGCACAACTGACTGCCTGCGTCTACCTGGCCAGACTGTCTGAGATCAGTAATGAGGGCTGAAAGCACATTTCCCAGCCATGCCCACCAACCATGCCCTTGCACAGCCCATGGAGTACACGTGGAAATAAAACAAGCAGAGAACCATGCACCCAGGGGTGCTCCGGGTGTGCTTCACTGCTGCTGAGCCCTCTGGACAAATGAAAGCACATGAGTGATGGATATGCCAGTGACATAGAAATTACAAAACCTCAATAGGTTTCCTTGAGGAAACAGTACAAAGTATACCCCTGAACTACATACAAAAATGGGATAGGGGCCTCAGCAGCAGCTGAGCTCAGGTCAGCCCGCTGGCCCACTTGCACCGAGGCGAGCTGCTGGCTGAAAGAGGAAAAGCTCTTAATTCAGAGCACAAATGCAGATTTAAAACTGGAACGCAACCTTAAGTCCAAACAAACAAAATCTTGGAAACAACTGTCAGGGAGAAATCACACACCAAAAATAGCATGAGAGAAATATAAGTACTGAGTGCTTTAGTATGCATCTGCAATTATGTATACTATCAAACTGAAAGTTTGGAGGATGTGTTGAATAAGGATGAATCAGTGTCCAGATGGTAACATCTGCAAACCAGGAATGTATCAGTGTCCAGAAGCCACATAGTAACTCAGTAACATCTGCAAACAGGAGAGACTGAAATGTGCAAAACCAATCCACTGTACAGTATTTAAAGCAAATGCAACTGAAGGTTGAAATTCAATCATCTATGTAAAAAAGCCTATTTTTTAATTTAGCTAGAAGTCACACTTACAGCTTATGCCAGTACCTCTTCTTAAAGAAAAGGTTATTTTAATAAACTCTAAGTCAAATGAGATGAGAGCAAGGAGAGGCGGAAATTACCGTGGGCAATTGCTACGGTGCCGGCACATCCAGGAGTTCTAGAAAGTCCTTGAGAAACCTAAGATTCATACATTGTGATTCTTTGTAATATTCGTTTACACGTTTTAAACATCTTGAACTGTCTTTACGTAGGAGACGGTGTTACTGCTAGGGAATAAACACTTTCCCCTTAGCACATCACCAACTGCAGCAGGGATAAACACGCTCTAAAAGGCTCTGGCTGCAAATAAAGCAGCAGCCTTGAGTTTTGCCTCCTGCAAAGCAAGTTCAAGAAGCCCTGGAGCCTCACACCAACCTGCTCTGTTCAGGCACTGCTGCTGTTCCCATCCCAGCACCTCCTCTGCTGGTTGCCTCTGTCACACAGATGAGGGCAACCCCCATTTTGGGAACACGTGCGATCCTTGCTAGGTGAAACATTTGGTACCAGTGCTTTGCGTTATTTTCCTCTGCACAGATCCCCGAGATCCACAGCTGAAGGTGAAGTTCACCTCGAGAGGATCTACTGTTTCAAGGGAGCTGGGAAAAGTAGGATAGCTTTATATGAGGCATGCTGTACATTGAAACAAAAATGAGCATCCTGGAGATGTATCCGAGTGCAGTGAGGTGCCAGGAGTGGCCACTTAATCACTTTATATCCACTACATGTCACAGATAAAAGCGAACATAGAAAGAATAAAGACAGACCAAGATAAACCAGATGATATCTATGAAATCTCAGAGAGTTTAGAATAAATTTTTGTGCAGATGCACGCTGCCGCAGCATTCAGGGCAAGCTGAACTCATACCAGCATGCTCGCAAACAGCAGTGCAAAGTGACACGGGGTATTTTCAGGACAGTGAGAAGTGCTGTGCTTCATAGAGAAGACTTCTTCAGATACTGGCTATGAAGGGCGTAAACAGAGAAGAAGCACGTGTCAAATTTATATTTCATGACTAAAATATCATTGCTGTTTCTGCTAGCAAGCTTATTTAATCAGAACAGCCTGAAACGAACTTTTGCCAAGATGAAGCAAGAAGATTCTTAATTGCCAGAACTTGGTCCTTCTTCCTCAGGATCTCTGATCCTTCACAGGGACCGACAACATGCAGAAACTCTATCTGTATCCCCCGGGATTTGCATAGAGCAGGATGGCTCTCCAAATGCTGAGACCTCAGCGCTGAAGGACAGCCCCTTGAGAGGGCACTGTTTGCTCTTACGGACAGCACTGCCTGGTGGTCACCCAGCCTGCACTTTCCCTAGCATCTGCCAGCAACCTTCAGGCTTCACAGGGGCAGCCCATGATAGAACTTCATTCTTGCCTCAGCAAATAAGTGACACCTTTCACACGCTGCTGTAACATTACAGCTTCCCTGCACAGTGGTTTACTGCACAGGTAGCTGCAGTAAGGTTATGCAAGAAGTCCATGAAACTGAAATCTGAGATGAAATTTAGCAGACTAAAAGAGAGTCTTCACAATGCAATCCTGAGCCAATCTGTGCAAGTGCCTCGCTTTGCAGCCAGCTGGCATGAAGCCACGACAGGATGGTCAGGGTGGCAGTTGTTAGAATAAGGTTCTTTACCAGTAGGTGGTGAACATGGAACAGGCTGTCAGGGCCCCAAGCTGCCTGAGCTGAAGAAGTGTCTGGACACTATTCTCAGATACAGGGTTTGAATTTTGGGTGGTGCTGTGTGGAGTCAGGAGTTGGACTCCATGACCCCTATGGGTTCATTCCAATTCAGGATAATCCGTGGTTCTACCTCTAGAGCCAGATCCTCTTCTCCAGTAAAAGCACAATGCCTGGAAACACACAAGGTGCCAAATTTCAGCATTAAGTAAATCTTTGTGTATATGTATATTCACACTTATATACACACACTACATTCTGTAACGTGCTGCAGATATGAGAAAGATACGTAAGAGTCCTTCCTAAGTGAAACAAATTCCCCTGAAATAGGCTTTAAAATCATGTGCACTTACTGTTGCATTCCAGATGTGGGGAGGGAAAAGGAGGAGTGAAAAGTACAAAATTCAGCATATGGACACGCTCAGGAAATTAACATGTTCTTCAGGGATTTATCTAATCATTTGTCTCCTCTGGGCTGACAGCTTCCTCATTATTCTGTCACCCTCTCCACATAGACAAGAAACAAAGCCCAGTTTTTTACCAGGCGAGAGAGCTGCCTTGTAAGAGACACACGGAACAAACCCACAAATCAACAGCTCATGCAGTGCTGTGGTTTTAATTTGCAGAAGGCTAGAGGAGTGCTTTCACAGACTTCCTTAGCAAGGGAAAGTTTGGGAATACTCCTGGTAACTTCTGAGCCATTGTGCCAATTCCAAATGACCCAAGAAAGGAGCAATGCTTCCAAGGGTTCATGCACCCAGGTAGCCACGAGAAGAGAAGGACCACACAATCATTTCATAGAATCATTAAGGTTGGAAAAGCCCACTAAGATCACCTAGCCCAACCATCAGCCCAACACCACCGTACCCACTGACCACGTCCCTCAGTGCCACATCCACACAGTTCTTGAACACCTCCAGGGATGGTGACTCCACCACCCCCCTGAGCAGCCTGTGCCACTGCCCACCACTCTTTCTGAAAGGACATTTTTCCTAATATCCAAACAGCAAACATCCATTGGAAATCAGCTAGGACACAGATCCCTAAGAAAGCAGCCTGCGTTATTCTACCAAAGTCTACAATACTTGTGGCCTGAGGTTGAGTAGGGTTGGGTCACACCACAGCAGATGATAAAGGCATCAAGGGGAAAGACCTGAAGCCACATGGAGTGAGAAGCTTGAAACAGTATGAAATTAAGTTCTTTGTCTAAGTCACGCCACGCCAAACCCTCAGTCACCAGACTATCCCTGTTTTCCCACCTTTGAACTGTTACAAATTATCTGTTACAATTATAAGAAACAGGAGGATTGACACATTCTTCTCAAGGGGTGAAAGTCTCAGTACAGTACTTAGGAAGATCTTACAAGGCAAAGAGATGTTCCACCGCTTTCCTGGGCTCCCGTGGGCTCTGGGCTTCCTGACTTCTGCCAGCAGCACCAGTCTGCCTACTCCTAACAGCAGTTCCTGTTATCAGCCCAGATTTCATCCCCTCTCCTCTTGTTTCTGGGCTGCCGAGTAAAACAGAGCCTCTGATGAAGGCTCTCTGTGCTACTCATCGTTTTACAGACTGCTATCACACTTCTATGATACAGCCCAGTGTTTTTCATCCAATGAGTGTTACGACAGCTCTGCTATGTCCCAGTTATTTTTATCAGTTTAGTTCTGTGTTATCCTTTCCTGGATGACCAACGGTGCCCCACAGTATTTCAGGCATACCTACAGACCCACACAGCAGCTGTGGATCTATACAACGTTATAATGCCTATAATGGTTTTGTTTATTCAGTTCTCAACGAAACCAAACCCATTCTGCCCACACTTTCACACCGAGCAGAGATTTGCATTGCTCCCGCTCTCAGAACACTCCTGAGGTACTGCAACGCATTTGAAGCCTACACCCTACTTCTCTCCAAACACTTCGTATTTTCAGTATTGAGATTTATTCCATGACCTCAGCCTTCATTTTTCTGCCATTCCCAGGGGCCAAACCTCTGTTTATATCAACTCTGGCAAAGACCGGACAGAACTTCAGGTAAAAAAAAAAAAAACAACTTCGTGCCACCTGAAAATTTTGCTGCATCATTGCTCACTCCTTTTTCCATCTCACTAAGCATCACCAGCCCCGGGGAACCAACCCTGCAGCATCACTCGCACCGTTCACCTTCTGCTGTGCCGAGCACCGTCCCTTGGCCCAAAGCCCTCAAAGAGAGCGGTACGCACCGCCGCCCTCCTTCTTCTCCCTCCCAAGGCTGCACCTCATCTGAGCAGAACTCGTGGAACCAACGCCGTGCCTACCAGCAGCAGGCTCACGCCGTAGGGTAGCTGCGGTTACGGGATGATGCGAGTTTATTTATTTATAGATCTTTATGGACGCGGCCTCCCGCCGTGCCAAAAGATCATGTTCTAACCGAAAGGCTCCTCGGGGCAGCGCTCTCGGGGCACGCCCGCACTCGACTGTCCCGACCGGGGACCGGCGCTGCCCGCCGCCCTCCCGCACCCGCGGCGCTCGGCTCTGCCGGCGTTATCCCGGCAGCAGCGCGCAGCCGGAGGACTTTCAGCACTAAGTCACACAGAGCGCTGTCGTCCTCTCCCCATCAAAGGAGAAAACGTCTTTCTTAGGCGTATTTTAAAGGGCGATATTGAGAAAAACCGTTCCTGGAAAGCCAGGGTTCGCTGACCACCGGAGCGCTCGGAGCGTTGGACAGAGTCCGGGCAGCGCCGAGCCATCGCAACAACCAGCACAGCACCGGCGCAGTACGTGTTGCGCCGGCCTTCCCCCACCTCCCCTACACAGCGCCCCGAAACCGCCCCCAGCCCTCCTCCGCCCTTCGCACGGCGCCGCAGCCCCCGGCCTCAGACCGCTCCCCGCAGCGCTCACCTTGAGGTACTCGTTCTCCGAGCGCAGCTCCTCCACCTCCCGCTGCAGCTCCTCCGGGACCGCCCGCTGCTCCCCGCGGCTCGGCGCTCTCCCCGCGCCCGAGGCCGCGAGCTCCCCGCGAGGACCGGGGAGCGGCAGCGGTGCTCCGCGTCCGGGGACGTGGACGGAGCGGGGCGGCTCGCGGTCGCTGGAGCCGGTGCCGGACTCGGCGTCGCTGCTGGCGGCCGGGGCCGGGCGCTGCTCGTCGGACAGCGGCTCGGAGGGGCAGTCGGAGAGGTCGGAGCTGCTGTCCGTGTGCCCGACGCGGGCCAGCGCCGCCGCCGCAGCCGCATGGCCTCCTCCTCCCGCCGCGCCGCCCCGCTTCGCCTTCCTGCCCTTGCCGGGCGACGGGGCCGCCTCGCCGCCGCCGGGCTGCCGTCCCCCGCCGCGGCCGCAGGGAGCCGGCTCCGGCCCGCGGGGCGCCCGCTTGGCGCAGGGGGCGGCCTTGACTCCCGCTCTGCCGGCGGCGGCGGCGGGAGCGGCCTTGGCCCCGGGGGCGGCGGGGCGCCGGGAGAGGCGGCTCGGCGCGGAGAGCAGCCCCGCGGGCGGCGGGTGGGCGCCGGGCTGCGGCGAGGGCGGCTGCGGCGGGGGGCGGCCGGACAGCGCGGGGGATTTGGGGGGCGCGGGCGGCGGCTTGGCGGCGGCGCGGGCGTGCAGGTCCTTGAGGAAGGGTCTGGCGGGCGACGGGGCGCGGTGCGGCCGCTTCTTCTCGGCGTGAGGGTGGAGGTGGGCGGGCGGCGGTCGCAGCGCCTCGCCGGCCCCGTTCAGCGTCTCCATAGGGGCTGCCGGCGGCGGGGGCTGCGCAGCGCGGCGGCGGCTCGGGCAGCCTCCTGGAGCCTCCCCGCTCTCTTTCTCATCACTTCTGCTGCTCCCTGCCACAGCCCTCACACTTTCCTCGCTCTATCCCTCTCTTCCTGCCCTCCCCCCCTACCTCCTCCTCCTTTCTCTTCCTCCTCCTCCTCCTCGCTCGCTCCCGAGCACTGATTTGTTTCTATGAAACGAACCCAATTCCCTCAGCAATAGCCGTCTCCTCCTCTCTCCTCCCCTCCAGCTCGGCCCGATGCCGCCCGAACCCCTTTCCTCCGAGCGCAGCCCGCAGCCCCGGCGCGGCCGCCCCCGCCCCGCTCCTGAAATAGCCGCGCGGAGCCGCGGCCGCTCGGGCAGAGCCGCTCCCCGCCCGCGCGCAGCGCCCGCCCGCTCCGCCCCCCGCCGCTGCCCTCCCGCGGGGCGCAGCGCTCCGCCCGGGGCGGTGTTTCCGGATGGCGCCGCGCGTCGCTGGCAAACGGGGTCCGGGCACCGGGGGGCTTCGAGGGTGGGGGTGATCGGTGCTCTGCCGCCAGCCGCGCGGGTTTCCTGAGATAATTCCCGGTTTCTCCCGCTGGAGAGAGGAACCGCTGCTGCTGCGCGCTACCGATGCAACAGGTATCGCTGGTCTGCAGCCAGCGGGGTACCCGGAGCGTTTCCGTGGCAAAGTCCCTTAAAAATGTGCACGGAATGCCCTAGGGAGGAGAAAAGGCAGCGAACTCCCTCTGTACTCAGCTCTGGTGCTGTGTACAATTTTGGGCCCCTCACTACAAGAAAGACATCGAGGCTCTGGAGCGTGTCCAGAGAAGGGCAATGAAGCTTTAAAGAGTCTGGAGCACAAGTGTTATGAGGAGCTGTTGAGGGAACTGGGATTGTTCAATCTGGAGGAGACTCAGGGGAGACCTCATTGCTCTCTACAATGACCTGAAAGGATGTTGTGGCATGGTGGGGGTAGGATGAGAGGAATGGCCTCAAGTTGCACCAAGGGAGGTTCAGGATGGATGTTAGGAAAAATTTCTTCTCAGAAAGAGTGGTGAGGCAGTGGCACAGGCTGGCCAGGGAGGTGGTGGTGGCATCACCATCCCTGAAGGTGTTCAATAAACGTGTAGATGTACTAAGGGACACGGTTAGTGGGCATGGTGATGGGCTAACAGTTGGGCTAGATGATCTTACTGGTCTTTTCCAACCTTAAAGATTCTAGACTCTAGACTTCTAGAGGGAAATCATCCATCTGTATGTCATCCTAACACAAATTATTGTGGAAGTACTAATTATTATAGAAATATTGAAACTTATGGATGTTGCCCTAGATGATAGCTATCAGAAAGTTTTGCTCTCGTGTGCTGCCTCTCTCCCTTGGGATGTTACAACTTGTAGGAGCAGACCATCACCCCATTTAGCTCTGCAACGTGTTGTAGCCCTGTGATGAAAGGGGAACTGCACAGCAATAACTTATGGGTACTGTGTTTTGACTCGGTTGCTCCATAACTGTAACACTTCAGTTCAAAAGGAAAATGAAAGGGAAAAGCATGGCTCGAGATAAGCCACTTTTCCACATACAATGGCTGAGAGACAGCGCCTGAATTATTTGCACTGGAGGGAAAAGAATTAGGGAGGTGAGGAAAGAAGTGTGCAGGAAAGGCTAGGAAATCAGCTGGGGGCAGTAACCTGGTACACCTGAGTGCCAGATAGAGTCCTGTTTGCTTTGCTTACGCTCAGTGCAATTTTGTTGTTGTTATTGTTATTAGGTTGGATATTAGGAAAAATCTCCTCTCCAAAATAGTGGTCAGGCAGTGGCACAGGCTGCCCAGGGAGGTGGTGGGGTCACCATCCCTGGAGATGTTCAAGAACCATGTGGACGTGGCACTGAGAGACGTGGTCAGTGGCATGGTGGGGATGGGTCGATGGTTGGACTAGATGATTGTATGATTCTATAGCAGATATCCCCATAAAAGAGAGCAGATAACCCCATAAAAGCCTGAGCAAGAATAGGACCCCATCTTGAAAGCTAAGTACATGCCACAGAAATCTGCACTGGGCTGGGCAAATGCCCAGTAAGGATTGCTGCTATCACATTTCACATTTATTTATATCAAATAATTTTTTTCCCTTTACTTCAGACTCTCTAATGGTTCTCACAGGAACACGCAGGCACCAACTGCCCTGCTTACTCTCATTCTCCTCTCCTGTTCTTTTTATTTGCCTGTAATGTCCAATTGTTGTCTCTTATCGTAAATTAGTCATACACTCCCTGGTGGGGGAATGGTTTCATACATGCTTGTGTGGCTCTCAGCATAATAGCACGCCGGGGTGTTGGTTGAATAACACATATAATCAGACATAACACTTTTACAACAAATTTATTTTGGCAGTGCCAATACCCTTTGTCTGATTAACACAGACATTTGATAACCGAGTCGTATTTGCACAAATAATTATGAAAAGTAGATGCTAAGCCTGACTGCCTAGATTAGGTATCACATGTTTTACAAAGTGCAAGGCGCAGTTTGGCAGCACGGAGCTCCCGAGATTCCTTTCCAGGGCTGAAGCAGAAGAGAGTTTACAATTACTCGGAGAAGATGTGAAGAGGCTCAATCTAAATGTAAACGTGTCCCTCAGCCCACCCAGCTTACAGTAGCCTGAGCCAAAGCTGTTATTATTTTCTCCTATTTCAAATCCCTATTTCAGGGTACCTCAATGACACCCTCGGAACAGCCAACTTTAATGGCCGGACTCGGAGCTGTGAGGGAGTGCTGATGTTTATAGAGCCAACACAAATAGGAAACAAAGACACAAAAGCGTCCGTGCAGCCTGCATGTATGGATAAAGCAGCATTCACCTGGCCGAGTCTGTCATTATTCCCCCTTCATATATTGCGGATCACGAGCTGTAATTTCTTCTTGGCCACAGTGTGCTCTGTGATTATGCATCCCAGAGGAATCCTCACCAGGGCCAGCAGGTGCTACAGTAACACATTCACAACAAACCCATGCATAGCTCTGATGTGTGACATTTAAAGTTCACAATTATTATTTTTTTTTTCAGTCTCTTCCCTCAAGTGCTCTCTCTCCTTGGGGGATTCAAAGCCCTAAAGACTTTTTCTGAAGCTTTATTCTTGGCCCCTAGAGTCACATTGCACTTGTGGCTGCTTGTTCCCTACTTGCACAACATCCTGCTAATAAAGGCCTTAGCTCTTTACTGTTAAAATATTACCGATTGCCAGAATTCAATGGGGAATGGAAATAGTTGCATTAAGAGCTCCTATAAAGGACTTCAGTACCAGAAGAAGGGCTTAGGCAGAATTTAAACACCTCCATCCAACACTGATTCCCCTACAACCTATTGCCCAGTCCAGCTTCTAGCCTTGTTGGTCCATTTTGGACCGTTTTGTTTATAAAGCTCCAAGGACCACCACTGCTCTTCCCCTGTAGGTGCCTACACCTGGTCCCATGGATGAAGCCTTCCTATCAGGGACATCTCTGAATTGCAAGTGTGAAGAAGCCCATATCCCATCCTACGAGAGCATACGGAGTTCAGAACTTCACCAGAGGAAGGTCATACTTGACCAATCTGGTGGCCTTTTATGATGGAGTGACGGCATCGGTGGACAAGGGAAAGGCGACCGATGTCATTTACCTGGACTTGAGCAAGGCCTTTGACATGGTCCCCCACCACATCCTTATCTCCAAACTGGAGGGATGTGGATTTGATGGGTGGACCACTCGATGGACGAGAAACTGGTTGAAAGGCTGCAGACAGAGGGTGGTCATCAATGGCTCTATGTCCAGGTGGAGGCTGGTAATGAGCGGCGTCCCCCAGGGGTCTGTCTTGGGACCGGTGCTCTTTAACATCTTTATCAATGACATCGATGACGGAGTCGAGTGCACCCTCAGCAAGTTTGCTGACGACACCAAGCTGAGTGGTGCGGTCGACACGGTTGAAGGAAGGGATGCAATTCAGAGGGACCTCAAGAGGCTAGAAAGGTGGGCCTGGGTGAACCTGATGAGGTTCAACACGGCAAAGTGCAGAGTTTTGCACTTGGGCTGGAGGAATCCCAGGCATCCCTACAGACTGGAAGGAGCGGTCCTTGAGAGCAGCCCTGTGGAGAAGGACCTGGGGGTCTTGATGGATGAAAACTTAATATGAGCCAGCAGTGTGCCCTTGTGGCTTGGAAGGCAAATGGGATCCTGGGCTCCATCAAAAGAGGGGTGGCCAGCAGGGACAGGGAGGTGATTGTTCCCCTCTACTCTGCTCTTGTGAGGCCCCATCTGGAGTACTGCGTCCAGGTGTGGAGCCCCCAGTACAAAAAAGACAGGGAACTGTTGGAGAGGGTCCAGAGGAGGGCCACAAAGATGATCAGGGGACTGGAGCACCTCCCCTATGAGGACAGGCTGAAGGAGCTGGGCTTATTCAGCCTGGAGAAAAGAAGGCTGTGGGGTGACCTCATTGCAGCCTTTCAGTACCTAAAGGGAGCCTACAAACAGGAGGGGAATCAACTCTTTGAAAGGGTTGATAACTGCAGGACAAGGGGAAATGGTTTTAAGTTGAGGGAGGGGAGATTTAGGTTGGACAACAGGGGGAAATTCTTTACAGAGAGTGGTGAGGTGCTGCAACAGGCTGCCCAGAGAGGTTGTGGATGCCCCGTCCCTGGAAGTGTTCAAGGCCAGATTGGATGGGGCCCTGGGCAGCCTGGTCTAGCATTAAATGAGAAGGTTGGTGGCCCTGCATGTGGCAGGGGAGTTGGAGATCCATGATTCTTGAGGTCCCTTCCAACCCTGGCCATTCTGTGATTCTGTGATTCTGTGAAATAAAATGTGCACTTTTCACTAGTCACAGATCCGTGCTTTTTCCTTCTCACGTACTGCCCGTGACCTCATCAAACACCCACACGGACACTTGAAAATCTGTCATCAACTCACCACTGCAGATACAAGCACCTAGGGTCTGCACGGTTGGTAGCACAGCACTGCGTACCACTCATTTTCCAGCTTCTTAACTTTGAAGGGATGATTTATTACATTTCATCAAGTGTCTTTTTAAGTGGAGTTGGCAGCTTCTGCTATTCCTGGTCAACCCTTAAATACTTTGCTGCTTATTGGGGTTTTTGTTTTTGCTACCTGTATCAGATCAACACTTTCAATATAGAGAAGTCATATGCTTGTTACTTACTGAAGATAGATGCTTTTCATGGGTTCTGGTTGTTGCAACTGATACGCATTACTGCATGTACTGTTTGTTAGTTGTAGTCTGATATTGCCTCAACACCAGAAATATTTCACAGAACTATGAAACATATTTTAAAAGCTGAGTAGACAGACTAATAAGCCGACTATCGGTTGGCAGTGTTATTAATTTGTATGTTCTGCAAGGAATGTGCCATCTTACAATGAGCACAACATCATTCTTAGAAAATTATGAATTATACATCCCTTCAGTACAGCTGGCTAAAGAAGGCTGCAGAAAATACCATATTCTACACACACACCCCTCTGATAACTAACCAATATCCAGATATAGCAAACATCCAATAGGATTAGCTTCCTAGATATATCTGTGCTGAATTTATCAATTAAAACATCTGTATTTTTCTACAGAGCTTTGTACCCACTGTCTCATTTCCTCCTACCCCAAGCACATCGTCAACTATTTCTTTTCTGACCCTGATGAGGGAGGTTGTTCACAGCAGAAACAAAATCTATTTTTTTTTTCTATTGGCACTTTGATTCCTCCTAGGATGCTGTGGACAGATATGCTGCATTCTTTGTTTTGTCTCTTTGCAGTAATTCCAATTCATCCACCTTCAATTGATCCTAAACCTTTGGGACCTCTGGCTGTAGTGTTAGTTCCTTCAAAGCAGGAGCCAACTTTGGTTAATAAAATCTGCTGCTCTGGCAGTGCTTCCACGCACCATTCCTATCCATCTCGTTCATCCAAGTTTGGGGTACTTCAGTGTGATACAGCTAAGCTCCTGACTGCACTGCACCTTTGGGGCAAGCACAAAGTTAGCTCCCACAGCTTACACTCATCTGAGCAGGATCTGCAATGAATTGTGCAATCATTGAATTTGAAAGAGCATGCACACACTCATCCACCTGTCAGTGCCTAGGGATCAAAACCCAAAGGCCTGGAAGGAACAGAAGGCAATGAGTAGGAATGCATTATCTTGATGCAGAGAGAAGTATAAGAAGTGAGGCTGATTTCCACATGCCAGAGGGATGCTTGGAAGGTAGACCATTTACTGCAGGACAAGGTGGAGACACAGTCAAAGTATAAAGGCATAGAGAAGTCACCACAAGTAGAATTAGAATTGTGGAATGGCTTGGGTTGAAAGAGACCTCAATGATCATCTAGTTCCAGTCCCCTGCCATGGCAAGGGCTGCCAGCCCCTAAATCAGACACCAGATCAGACTGCCCAGGGCCCCATCCAATCTGGCCTTCAACACCTCCAGAGATGGGCAAGTAGCAGTTGGTTCAGAATTCCAAGCTCTTTTAGCAAGTCAGCCATTTACTTTAAATTGTGCATTTAAATAAATACTGCTAGCACCTCCTATTCAGATGTCAAAGACAAACTTTGCTTTCCTTGTTAACACATCCCACGGTTCATTACAGTTTCTATCTGATCAGCAACAGAACCAAAGGTGTTCAGGTTTTCCTGCATCTGTAACAAACAGCTCAGCAATAACGTGTTTCACTAAAATAGGGTGTTAATATTCACTGAAAATACTTTTGTACCAGCAAGCACATTTTCACAGATAAGATAAATAGATAATTCCTTAGATATAAGGAAAAAATCTTTTACAGTGAAGGTGGTGAGGCAGTGCAACAGGTTGCCCAGAGATGTGGTTGATGCCCTCTCCCTGAAGACTTTCAAGGCAAGGCTGGATCAGGCCCTAGGCAACCTGATCTAGTGGTGGCGTCCTTGTTTGTTGTAGGGGAGTTGGACTAGATGGCCTTCAGAGGTCCCTTCCAACTGTAAGGATTCTATGATTGTATAATGAAATACAAGTAAACTCATTTTCAGATCAAAACCATACTTTTGGGTCTGTAACGTATCTGGAAAGAAGTGTCCTTAACATGTTGTGGCTTCACAGTGCTTTGGGGATCTTTTATTTTTTTTGAAGCAATACTATAAATTGCTTAGTACAGAAACTGCCCACATTTTGTAGGTATAATCTGGTAACAAATTGAATTACCACATCTCAGTTTGGAGAGTTCAGCTCTGAGTTATGCTGGAAAGTCAGTGCAGGAATAACAGGTGAGAAGAAGGAATTTCCTGGTTGTCTCATCATGTGAGAGTGTTTGGACTCTCTTCATGGCTTCTGAACGAGGAAATATCTTTTCATTCAATGTCTTGCTTGGTAATGGAAATAAAGCTCTAATATTCTGTGTCTAATAGCAATGCTATAGCATGGGGCTAGCTAATATCTTAGTATCTTATGTTAAATGCATTTGAATACATTTATCTGTGTATAATCCAATGTTTATATGAAGACCTTTTTGCCTTAAGGACAAAACACAATAATACCTCAGATTCTTAGGCACGTAGCTTGGTCTGAGAGCACTTACATGTTCATTCTCTCACCTTTCTTACAGCAGCACTGCAACTTCCTGAATTAACCCACTCTCTGTTAGGAACAAGGACTGTGAGGGACAGCAAGGAAATGTCACAGGGCCATGATGGCTGTGGCAGCTGAGAGGATGAGGCTCTCACCCCCGCCCCTCAGCTGGAGAAAGATGTCACCAGAATTCACTTTTCTGGCCTCTCTCCCAGCCTTATGGGGCTCTCTGTCCTCAGGTTTCGTGTAGCCCTGCCCACCCAGGGGCTGAGGAGCTGGGTGCTTTGCTCACACCTCCCTGCCTGGCAGTAGGAATGAGGTGGGGGTGCAGGCCTGGAGCCCTGTGGTGCAGGGAGCAGAGCAGGAAGGCACATTCAGTGCCTGGGGCTGCCAGGATCAGACTGGAGGAGCAGCAGAAAGGATGAAGAAGAATATCTCTGCTAAGCAGGGACATCTGCACAGAGATAGAATCACACGCCAGCTGCCATGCCTGGAGAGCGCGGAGGGTGATACAGCACTGGTGTAGGCACTCATTAAAAGTAATAAAATGAATTTGGTGACACTTTCACAGAACAACCAACCTTCTCCTAAACACCAAGAGGTTATGAAATACACAGCAAACAGCAGCTGCAATTTACTGGCTATTTTCTGATGAGTTTTGATAAAATCTGTCTTTGGAGTTGTTGACAATTCACAGAATGAATCACAGAACCACAGAATGGTTTGGGTTGGAAGGGACCTCAAAGCCCACCCAATCCCACCCCATGCCGTGGGCAGGGCTGTCCCCCACCAGCTCAACTGCCCAGGGCCCCATCCAACCTGGCCTTGAGCGCCTCCAGGGCAAATTCATCTTGCAATGAACTGAAAAATCACCACAAGGTGAGAAGTATGTGGGAATAACTGGCAAAATGGTAAGCAGTTGATTGCTGAATTTGTCAAGGGCTATCACAATATAATTGGCATTTGCAAACTATTTATTAACAATTTAGAAGAGGAAGTGAATGTCCCCATTCACCAAATTGGCTGATAGCAAAATGTCATTTCTGGTGGCTCACAACTATGAGAGGCTCGAGGAAGATCTTAATAAAATTAGGTAATAGACAATTTTGTGGTAAATTAAATTTAGACCCATGCAAGACTGGGGACTAGAACTGAGTGGATAATTATTTATAAAATGTATTCAGCATATTTTGCATCTGTATGTGTTTGCAAGCTGCCTTAGATCTATTTATGATTTTCCAAAATTCACTATTTGTTTTGTTTACTCCTAATGCAATGATTATGAATAATTCTCAATTCACAAATTGCTTATGGCAAGTTCTGACCATTTCACCTCAAAACACATGTCGTAACTCCTAATTCCAGGTCAGTGGTATTTGGAAACAGCAACACAAACTGATTTCCGTGCTCTCAACCCTAGAGCATCCTTCACTTATGTGTTAATTAAATAGGATAATGAGAGATTTGTAAAGATTTAGAGATAGCTGAATCAAGGAAAGTAAAAGAGAAATATGTGACTGAGTAGAACAAGTAATGACAAGACATGGAACATGGATCAGCCTTTCCTCTGCTGCTTTGTACAAGAGGGATCTCAACAGAATTTTTTTAATTTAAGAAAAGATACATCCTCTGCACTGGAGCTTAGCAGTTCTCAGGAAGACTAAGCTAACAAATACAAAACAAAGCTTAGAAAATTATACACGAATAGACGTGGAATGGAGGGGAACTGATTCTAACAACAACAAAAAAAAGCGGTGTTTTTGAAAGAAATTCATAGAAAGGCTGCAGAGAAGCCCAAAGAGTTTTTAGGCCCCAAATAGGCAGTCCTTTATCACCGGAACTTGTTTAGCATTGCCATTTTATCAGGATGGCCAAGAAAGATTCCCGAAGATAAGAAGGTAACTTTAGTTTGCTTTGAAAAGGAACAATTCTGTGGGCTAAAAGAAAGGAAACAGCTGATCAGGAGCATCTAAAAAGCCGGCCATTGTGGCTAATGAACATGTTAACTGAGAACAGTCTGAAGAAGAGAACTGGCTCAACCTTTCCTCATTCCACTAGTAACATCAGTGTAGCTCTCCAATGACTTGTATTATCTCTCTACTTTTCCCAGCAGACTAAAAGGAGCCAGGAAGAGGGGAGGGAGGAGAAAGCAATGGCCTAAAACTTGAACATCAGAAGTTCCATACAAACATGGAAGAACTTTACTGTAATGGTGACAGAGCACTGGAACAGGCTGCCCAGAGTGATTGTGGAGTCTCCTTCTATGCAAATATTTAAGACCCATCTGGACACCTACCTGTGTGACCTACTGTAGGGAAACTGCCTTAGCCAGGGGGTTGGACTTGATGATCTCTTGAGGTCCTTTCCAACCCCTGTGATTCTGTGAGACGCACGGCCACGTGTGATATCTGCTGCCTGCCTCAAGACAGTGCTCACACCGCCAAATCCACACGGCGTGTCCCGGGAGGCCCTTCTGCTTCCTGTGTTAACAGGTGAAGAAGCCACTCACCCCTTCAGGGGTAAGCAGTGTTGTTCAGAGAACCAACAGCCTCATGTGGGAGTTAATGAGCGGCACTGCAGTGCAGTTTCATTTCAACAGCAAGCTTATTCCTCTCATTTTTAATTCACTGTCATGGACATACAAATGAATAATTTGTATCACAACTAGAGCCTTCCCTGTAATGGAACTGTAAAGGTCTATTTTATCTTTTTTTCCCCTATTCTGTTTCGGTGTTAGTTACTTCTGCCTTTTCTACAGGGATCAGTTTTACTTCTCAATAAAAGCCTTGTGCGATCATTCAGACCAAGTGCTCATATTAAAAATTGGGACGCTTCAGCAGCAGGTAGTGAACAATAATGCATGGCACACCAGAATGGCAGCCATCTCCGGGTGGAAACAATGCATACCTGACTCATCCTTCTTGCTATCCATCAGCAGCGATGAATTTGGATCTTGCGGTACTTCTGCCACACAGCAGGCTGTATCTTCTTTTGGACTTTTATACTGGGAATATGCAGTGGCACGCTCCAGAGACGTGCATCAATTTTTATAACACGTCTCCTCTGAAGCAGGAAGAAGATCTTTAACATCTATTAAATTGGTACTTGTCACTAATTATTTTTAAGCTTATCATCATTTGTAACTTTACAGCTCTCTTTAGTTGCTTTAATTATAGATTCTGTACCCCATACTTTCTCCATTCAAGAAAAGCATTCATCATCTCAAGCTAGGCACTGTTTTAACAAGTTCCAGAAGAGATTATAAAGATACGAATGGATCCTGCAGTCTAAGCAAACACCCACTGTGCTTACGTGACTGCATGGCAGAAACCCACACCCAGAGCACAGAAAGGCAGGCTCACTCCTGGCATTACATTTATCTTTTACTACTCTTTCCCTTAAGCATACCTGTGCCTTTCTTCATCTCCTGCTCATCCAGAGCATTAAAATCATCTTTGCCCTTTGGGCCAGCCCACTGCTCTCTTGAAACAGACTATCAGAAAAAGAACAAGGAAGGAGGGGGGAAATGGTAACTACTGCTCAGTGCACTTGTTGCACCATGTTGGGTAAAGCAAGGTGTGTGCCTTGGTATCCAGAGCACCTGGGCATGGGTTGGGCCATGCTCTCCTACCCCACCTCCTCTAGAACAAGTCACACTCACCTGCTGCATGATAAATACTCTGAATACAGGATAAATTGATAGGATTTAATTGCCATTATAGGATCATAGAATCATAGAATGGCTTGGGTTGGAAGGGACCCGAAGGATCATCAAGTTCCGACCCCTCTGCCACCAACCTCCAGATCTGGTACTGCCCAGACCAGGCTGCCCAGGGCCCCATCCTACCTGATCATGAACACCTCCAGGTACGGAGCATCCAGAGCCTCTCTGGTCAGCCTGTTGGTGTACTTTATTTTATATTGTTTAGAGTTCTTGTGAATTTGCCCATAAAACTGTATTACTACTTCATATTTAATCTAGTAAGATATTAAATGATGGGTTGTTTCTTTCTTTTTTCATTTTTTCTTAATCAGTGTTCACTGTTTCTGAACTTTGTCTGAAATGAAGAAAATTTTCCAAGCAAAACCATCAAGTATATAATCAAGAATTGAAATCTATATTGTATCTCAAGGCTACCACACACTTTTTAATGGATAACGCCTTTTAAAGACTGCTGTACAACACATTGCAGATCTAAGCTTTTCAAAGCAGGATATACAGGATTAAGGCTGCATTTAAATCTGAACATGATAAAAGGAAAAAAATAAACAGGCAAAATGTGACTACTTTATACTGACATTATGTAAGACTTGCATGGGAAATAATTCATTCCTTATTTCCATCTTGTAATGGTATTGGGAGGGAAAAAGATTAGAACATTAGATTTTAGAACATTAATCTCACCCTTTTATTTTTGATGTGTCTTTCTCTAATCTGATACCATAAATACTAAAACACTTTAAGCCAAACTGTATGGCTATTGTCACCACAGCAGCAAGCTCACTCTGTAAGCCGTGGTCATGTCTCTTCTGCTCCAGCACACTCAGATTTCACTCCTGTATCACTTCAGCTCTAATGTGCTCGGAGTTTGCAGACACTGAAATACCTTCATGATGATTTTCAAGTAAACACGGCATTATCTGCACTACATTCTATGTTTAAATTTGTGACAGACATTCTCAGTACTGACTCAGCCTTGAAGTAACTTGTTTTCAGGCAAAACTGCTAAGATTACATTATCCTTAAGGACTAAATACGCTATCTACATAATATATGTCTATTTTGTAAGCAGCTTAGGATAGGGACCATGTTTTTTATGAAACAGAGCTTATAACCAATGACCTTATTTAGTAATAAACCACGTTCTCAGCCCTTCTGCCTGCAGTGTCCAGTGGCAGACTGGGATTTATTTGGAAGAACAGCAGTGGCAGCACACTCAGTGTTGCTGCCTCTCTTACTGGGAACAAGCAGCCACCTCCTGTGCACTCAGCAACTGATATCTGTAAGAGGTTCCCAGGTCTTCCACTCAGTTGTCTGCCTTCTCAGGAAGAGATGCTCGGACAAAAAGGCAGCAGCATCTGTAGGAGGGTACCACTGTCCCCAGCACTTCCCAGGCTGCCAGGGAGATGTGCTGCCTTTGGAACCCACATGCTGGGATGTTGGTTTAAGATTTATGGTTCCTGATTCTTGCTGCAGTTCACTTTGCTGCTTTGTTTACTTGGCAGGGAGAGGGGGAGAACTGGATTAGCCTCAAAACTCCTAGACAAAAGGCAGAAAACTCCATCTCAGGCACTTAATAATCTACATATCCAGAGAATTACTATGCATGCCTGAGTTATCTCCAGAGAAGTCAGCATACTTTAAAACAGCAATTCATAGCACTTATAAAGCACTATGTATCAAAATAGTTTTAAAATTAATGGGACTTTGTTCTGATCTGGTGCCCACTGTGACCTACTATAAGCAAGGAGAAACCAAAACACGACCTGGATATGAAATCACTGTAACTAATAACCGTGTAAAATCCATGAAGCTCTTCTTTTACCTACTTTACCTTAAACACCACAAATGTTACACAGCTAAGATGAGTAATTGGATCCACTGCAAAAAAAAGGGAGACAGTTCAGGATTTCAGTCAAGGGATTAATTACTTTTCCACTTGCACAGGCCCTTACAGCAGAGAGCGTTCTGCAGTATGAATGTGACATAAGGGAAAGTGATTGGGGTATTTTGTTGTTGCTAATATTTCTATCAGAGAAAGTAAACCAGCTAGTCTTTCCCAATGACACTGGATAAATAGCATGCAATGGATCCAAACTCTAATTTGCTTAATTGCATTAGCCCACTCCCCTCCTGTTATGGGAATTCAAGCTTCAATGGCAAATCCAACCTTGTAATGAGATTACTGTGACGCGCCCCATGTGAAGCTGTAGGAAGGCCATGGGATGGGCAGGGGAGCCACCGTTCCCTTGGTGACCAGCCAAGTGGTTAACCCCAGTAAGGAAGGGTGTGGGGAGAAATCAGTTTGAGTGACAGCACTTCATCCTTTAAACTTCAGCTCACTGCTGAACAAAGCAGAAATGGTGCCAAGCAACGACCATGGGGAAATTACCCTTGTTTTAATCTCCATCTCTTCCAGCTGATGTCAGGAGAAGGGGACGAGACAAAAGGCCTCAAGCTGTGGTAAAGATCATTAAAACAGAAGAACATAAAGCTGTGGACATCACTGTGCCATCTACTACATATTCAGTTGAATGCAAACATTTTTGTTATGCAGTTTGATATTATGATTACTATTATATCTTTAACCCATTTTGAGCTGCTTTATTCCTTTTCCAACCTCCTTTATGATGCCTTGCAGTCAGCTCCACCAGCTGAGCAAATCACTTCCTCTTCGTTATTCACAGAGAGCTGCTGGAGCCCGAAGCTAACTGCAATATATGGTCCCTATTTAAATTCTGTGGAAAAGCTGAAATTATGCCAGAATCACAGCACAGATATGTTATTACTGCTGTCATATCGAGAGCAGGTGATACGCTTCTGAATTAGGGATTATTTAATCACAAAGATGCCCAATTAGTACATAGTGATAAACCGTGCGCGTTCATCATTCTTGGCCTTCAATGCAGACAGTAGTCTTTTTATGTCAATATCCAATATATCTAATATCAACTTATGCAATAAATTGTTTTAAGAGAAATATAGGGCAATGTTAAAGAGATGTCTGTGAATGGAGAATGAAAAGGATTATTTTTATGTATTTTTTTCCCACGACAAAGATATTTTTGAGTCAGCGAACATCGCCCACATACACTGGAGGTCTATAACCCACATAACCCCCAAGGCTGCTTTAGTTCCCAGTAAATCTAGAGGATTTCCACTGGAACCAGCCAAGTTAAAGCGTTGTGAAAGATGTTTGTAAAGACCAACCAGTTCCCATTTCACAAGACCATGTAGGCAAGGAATGGCAGGCCCATGGGTAGAAACAGACCTAAAGGCTCCAGATGGTATATGAATGAAAAAGTGACAGAAAACTTACCCTGACCACCAGTGCCACAGGCAGGGAGACGGCAGCAGTGTCCTGCTGCAAGGGCAAGAAGAAAAGGGCACTTTGTTACTGGGTGACAACAAGAGAAGTAACCCCTAATTCCTCTGCACTCTAATTTAGTTGAGAGCATAATCAATTGCTGAAATTGTTTCACTATTTTTAAACTTAAGGGAGCAAATGGAAATCACACTGTGAAGACAGAAACTTAATTATGCTTTCTGAGAGCTAGCTATTTGCCAAAGGAGAAGCAGCAAGGCCAGCACCACATTCCTTACCTCTGTCCTCATCAGTGGAGGTTTCTGATGCCTCCTGCCCACTCACCAAACGTGAGATTCCACCAGGCAGTGCTTCCTTTACTGCGGCTGAGGCTGCAGTGGCTCCTGGCAAATGTGTTGACATAGCTGGTCATCAGGATTGAAACAGAGTAATCAATGGGCTTTTCGTTTTGTGTTTGTTTTTGTTTTCCTCCGTGCTTTTAGGAATGCCTGTAATTTGTATAATCACATCCCAACCTCGGCTCTCGAGATCTTCTATTTCGCAAAATACCTATGCTGTAATCAAAGTTGCCATTATAGCATGGCTAGGTGTACTTGCTGGAGCTTTCATCTAGCTAGATACAGATTAAAGGTCTCTGTGACCTTTGGGCCGCTGAAGCCAGCAGCAGGGAAGCTGCAGCAGCACAGGGTCCCTTACAAACCTGCTGGGAAGGGCCACAGGTGCAGCTCCCTTCTCGTGACAGCACTTGCCTGCCTGGCTCTGCTGGAGTCGTGCCTTTGCTCCATGAAATACACTGTTGGCTCCACCACCATTTGATTGCCTGTAGTTAGATCTTCAAAACCATACATTCTTTGGTCCTTCAGCCCATTTATTAAATGCATGTACTGTTCCGTTCATAAAGGTCTCATAGTTCAGGTCAGGTGGGAGTTCAGGTCCCTTTTAGCTTTCTCGAAGTTCCTGTTGTTCATTGTTAGAGGCCAATCAGCAACATCAGTTTGTTAGCAGATTAAGAAGTTGGGGACTGGGAAGAAGGAGAGATATTCGCAGCACTTAAAAGGTATTTGATACATAATCAAATACAAATATTGTGATACATAAATACAAAGGCATTGTGATACATAAATTAGGAGCACAATTTCTCTTGACTTTCCTACCAGTGAAAGAGATGATGACTCCTGAGAATGATGTGGTGTGGAAATCCAATTTAAGCATCCAGATTTTGATGAGGTAAGTACGTGATACGACGACTCCTTCTTACTCCTTTCATACTCTGCTCACACAGGAAATTTAGACATATGTTACTATTTTTCTTTAACCATATGATGTGACCTCTTACTGCTAATGAGATTAACCTTTCAAAATGTGAGGAAGAAATTACAGTCTCTTCAAGACTAGAATCACGAGTGAATATAATCAAAGGTAACTTTGGAAAGAGCTCTGGATACACCAGAACCCTAGATCTGAAATTTGTGTCTATAATGAGAAAAAGAAAACCTTATTAAAAAGTTATCAAGCAGGTTCAGAATCACAATTCCAATCCATTCTGCTTTTGTCAAGAGAGAACAGTTACCAAGGATGTGAACCCAGATACCTACACACAGCTTCAGTGGGTGTCTGCTGGGTCTTGGCTAATCATGCAACAACAGGCATTTTGATTCTCATGGAGAGATCTAAGAACTAAAATGAGCTCTTAAAATGCAGCCCCAACACTGTTTGGAAGTGAGTTTTGGGTGTGTCACATATACTCATGACAGTGTTTGGCTGCACTATGTTTTGACCACAGCTGCAAGCATACATGTAGTCATTCCCTTAGAAATGTCCATCTGGGTTATGGAAAGACTAACAATATTAACAAATAATAATAAAAGGGAGCTTAGAAACAGGAGGGAAACTGACCTTTTACATGGGCAGATAGTGATAAGACAAGGGGGAATGGTTTTAACTAAAAGATTGGAGATATAGGTTAGATGTCAGGGGGAAATTGTTTACTTGGAGGATGGTGAAGCTGTGGAAGAGGTTGCCCAGGGCAGCTGAGGATCTGGTGGGTGGCAGCCCTGCTCATGATATGGAGTTAGGACTGGATGGGCTTTAAGATCCCTTTCAACCCAAACCATTCTATGATTCTATGATTCTATGAAAATAACTACTATTCATTAAGAAAGAGCACCATCATCTGACTGAAGGAAAAGAATTTGAAATATAAGCAATATTATCTGGAAATTAAGAAAGAAAAGGGGGGGGGGGGGACGACAAAGAAAAGCAAGAGAGACCTTTCTTTGTGTCTTGTAATACCATAAAATACATATAAACAGGGTAAAGTTTCAGGAATTCCTTATGTCTCTGCCAGAGATGAATGGTCAAGGACATGCTTCTGATTACTGTTATCATTTTCAAAGCATTTAACTTATATTTAGGTGTTTGTGTATCCAGAGGGGAGGAATAAGGAAGTATAATGTAATGGCATTATGTAGGTTTATCCTATGCAGAAAATACTTACCTACTTTATTCCATCTCTCTTTTGGTACTACTGTGCTGTGTAGCAGATGGGAAATGAAGCCAAACACTGCAATGCTAGAATAAGAAATTTTGCTCTACATACATATTTTAGAAATGACCAAAGTACATACAGAAGGGATTCTAGTTGAAAGATTCTTCCAGTCATACGCTAATAATTTTGTTGCCAAGACCTACAGCACATTCTTAATACTAAGCCAGTGTGCAGCTGCTGCAGTGCCCAGCTGCCCTGCTTCTGACTCTGGAGGCTCATAGGGGCACACCAGGAGCTCGGCTCAGCTCAGCTAGTGCTGACAAGGTAGGTATCACCGCCACGCACTCTGACAGCCTGACAGTGCTGACTTAATACTAACAAGCACAGTTTCCTCTTCTAGCAGCTCGTTAACATTTGCTTCTTTAGTCTCGTTTCTACTCCAGTTGCTCCCCCACTTCCATTCCCTCATCTAAATTCAGTCTGCAATGTATCCAGCCTCCATTTTCTCTATGCTTTCTCCTCAAACACTAATTCTTCTGCCTAAAGAAAGAGTAGCCTACTACCCACCTTTTCCATCACACAATGGATGGACCTAGACGAGAAAGGTGAACTGCCAGCTCATGGTGTTGGGAAAGAGGTCAAGGTGCTGGCCATGGCTGAGATGCTTTCTAATGAAGAGATTTTACGGGAGATCAGAGATGAGGCTGCCCACATGTGCCTTGTATGCAGCACACTGGAGGAAGAAGGAAACAGGCCCAGATCCCTTAGGTCAGTCACCACTGGACACCCCAAAGAAGGCTGAGAGGACGGAGAAGAAGAGGAGCAAAAGGCACTGAATGCCTCAAGAGAAACAGCACAGATGTGGCTCTTAGCTGAATTACTACATGGTATGCACCATTTAAGACCTGAGGACTGGCTGTCCTACATCCCTACTCACATTTGCATTCTTTGCCTATTCATTTCATTTACTCTTTTGCCATACAGGAAAATGTGAACCTCAGTGCTCTATTAGAAGGTGTAACACTTTGAGAAAGGCATAAGTGCCTTCCTTCCATAAGGAACCTCCTCCTCCTCTCACTGCTGACATCTCCTCATGGCAGAGCTGGAACATATTGGACTTCTCTGGGACTAATCATTTAAGTTTTTTAAACTACTGAAACAAGTCAAGATCGACATTAATTTGGTTGGATGAGATGAACCCAGAGGTCCTTTCCCACCTCAGCCATTCTGTGATTCTGTAACTGCTTTCTCACCTCTTTGGAGATGGCAGGAACCTGGCCACAGCTGCCTACCACTTGAGACAAAACCCTCCGATAGCCTTCTCTCTCTCAGACCAACAGTTATTTATGAAGGTTATTGGGAGTTGGGCAGTGTATAGCAAAAATTGATGTTAGTGCAGAAAACCTGAACTTCTCTTTGTGTTTCTGACTTCACTGTGTGGTGTTTCCATTTCCTGGGAAAATTAAGGTTTATCTGGTCAGACTCTCTCTCCTACACTGTCCTTTTATAAGCAACATTTTCTGTTTCAGCAGGCACCTAAATGTTAGGGGTGCCTTTATGAGCTCCTAACAGAGCCTAGCACAACTGCAATGGTTTATATCTATCCTATCCAGATACATTTTATATTCCAGTATCTTATGACCCAGGAAGACATAAAACTCAATTTACTCATTAACCTTAGCTTCCCGAAATGGTAATTAGTGCCCTGTGGACAGTCAGTAATTGAACTGAATGAGAGTAGAATGCAAATACCATCTGATGCTAGATATTGCTAAAGGGTAACACCACATGCTTTAAAAAAAATGGTATTTGGACAGACAGCAGAGCAAAGCAGCAAAAAGGAATGTGAACGAAGTAGCACGTGCAGGAGTGAAAGAAATGCAAATGATCAGAATCATAGGAACATGGTGGCAATAAGCACACTATTATATCAGCTTAGGTTTACTGTTACAGCTAATAGCATGCAACTATTACTCATTATAGAATCATTAAGGTTGGAAAAGTCCTATAAGGTCATCTAGTCCAACCATCAGCCCATCACAGCCTACTAACCGCGTCCCTCAGTACCACATCCACACGGTCCTTGAACACCTTCAAGCACGGTGACTCCACCACCTCCCTGGGCAGCCTGTTCCAATGTCTCACCATTCCTTCTGAGAATAATTTTTCCTAACATCCAACCTACGATACTTTTTGCACTGAAAAGCATTTTCTGCTGGACCATTTCACCAGAGAATCAACTCTTACTTTTCTCCCCACTGTCCACAGTTGCAATTTAAGATGTCAGGCTGCATTTTATATAGCACAGTACACCTTGCTGCAGCAAGACATTACAAACAATGACTGGAGTTAGCAATATGAGATTCAGTTTGAAGTACATTGCCTTTCTGCATTGTTATTTTCAATTTTTTCTCCCTTCTATTGAGCCATGAGTGCATATTTTTCCAGGCCCTTGGACAGAGCTTTTGCATTTTTAAGCCTGACCTAATTTAAGTGTAGATGACCCTGGTCTCTTACAGCTACATTTCATATCTCTTCATGGCGCTTGCAGAAATTTCTCAGTGTTCAGCTGAGTGCACTTATTAGGCAACTTCATATTCTCACATTTTTTTAAACTTGTTTTTGTTTGTCTTTCTGGTTCCAATTTTCATGTGGTACTTTCTTCCTTTGCTACTAGAACACGCTCCTGTAAATACAAAATGCTACTTAAGAGCTTTCACCCAGAGTTCTATCTCATACATAATTTGGGATATCAGAGCTGTCTGGATTTTGTCCCCCTGCTGACACACCATTGGAAACTCCACCATCCTCTTCCAAGGAGAAGTGACTGCGGTCATCTGTAGCCTGAAGTCATTTAATAGTTTGTTAGACAATAAATTTTTGTTGCCCTATGCTTTTTCTTCCACTTTTTAGCCAGGCTTGTATAATTCCATACAGTTTGTGTTCATATAGCTACTACGAATTTGCATCACTGTTCCCAAGGAAGACAAGTGACTGGTTGCTACAGTACTAGCTGGCTCTTAAGAGCCATAATCTCATGCCAGGTAGGAAAGGTGTTTATAGGAGTGCAAGTGCCAACACGTTGAGATACACACTCAGATTTTATAACTCATAAATGCAGCACTTAGAAAATGTAATAAAGAACTTTGAGTTAGAGGAAAACATTAACATTTTAATCTAAAATCTTAATTCCTTCATATTAAAAACCATACTCAATACAAAAAAGTATTCCACCTGAGAGACCACAATCTTCAGTAAATGCAAACTTAAGATTATAAATAAAATAAGAACTAAATGCTTCCTAACTACTTGCTAGGATCCACAGAAAGCTGACTTCTGCTAGGGCTGGCACTTGCACAGACTGACATACAATTTTGTTTTTGTGATATTGACCCTGTCATCCACTATGATAGAACAGCATCCTTAAGTAATAACTGTACCTCTGAAATACCTGAAAGTCAAAATTTTCCCTTCGTAATTTTAAGGAATAACAAACACCCTTAACCAGAAATAGTCATGCATATTGTGGCTGGAGTCAGAAGAGAAGATCATTTCACTCAAGAGCACCTATCAGGTAGTGGTATAAAGAACAGGTATTAGAGGAAAGCTAAGAAGAAAATAAATAATTAATCAGTAGAAACATAAGTAATAAATCACCTGCTGGGGAGGAGGCACGTTTTGATACATTTATTAGGAAACGAAGATCCAGTCAGGTACTTGGTTTTTAAAGAAGTTACAGAATCGGGCCCTCTGGAAGTGCAACTAAACCAACTACACCTATCACACAGCTCACTAGAAGTTAGGCAGAAGTTTAGGCAGAAGTATTCTTGCTGTCAAAGATGACACTTAAGCATGTATAATTTTGTAAACAAAGAAAATATTCTTTTTCATCACTCAGATAATTATTTCTTGCTATCAACACAACACACCAGTACGCTTCTCTGGCCGTATTTTCAGCGCCCACGGCTACTCACCACTACTTTATACTTCAAGCGGCTGCTTTTGAAAGAGAAGTTTGGGCAAGGGGCGTTTGCTCAGCAGGAGAAAGCAAGCAGCAGTGGCCAATCTAGCAGGACAGGGCTCAGACTTTTTCGCTGGCAGAGCTTCAGTGACCTCTAATGGACAACCTCCATCAGTGCGCCTGCTCTTACAAAAAGCATCAAAGTTAGCTTTCTGTAGCTATTCATGTCTTCTGCACCTGCTCATGTCAGCCTAATATGAACTTGGCACTTCGAAATATATAGTGCTATTATTCAAGACGACCGTACCCATTAGGATACCGCCTTCGTAACTGATAACACTGGTCCACGGGATAACAATTAGTTTCTGGATTCACTAGAAATTCTTCACACACTTGGGCCTACTTGATTCCCAATCTCGCTTAAATGTAGCACTTAAAGTAACAATCAGCTTACAACATCACTTTCACTAACAAGGATAAAATGGCAAAGCAATTAAGGCAAAGTCTCTGCTGCCAGAAATTCTTGCCCCTTTAGTGCAGTGACATAGATTAAACTTTTGACACAAATGAGAAAATGTGGAAATTTCTGCATGGTCACAAACACATAGTCTTAAGTTTGCCTTAGCAAATCACCATACCCTGGCTTTTGATTTCATTCCATTGTTCTGCTGCCTCCTCCTCCTTCCTTATAGGTAGTAAATGTTGACATCAACGTGTATCTCCGTTCTGCAGGGCCAGGTCTGGTGAATGAGATGCAACATGCTGCTAAGCCAGTAACTTTCAGTTCCTTCTGTGTCGTGACTGACCATTACACCAAAGAGAAATTTTCAGCCTTCCCATACTGCCTCTATTACTCTATACAGAATATAAAGTATATAAAGTGACCTGTTAACTCGGCCCACTCTTTGAGTGTCTATTATAGGCAGACCTAAAAACTTTATAGAAATAATCACTGCATCAGTTTCTTGATAGAGATGAATGTAAGCTTTGGTAGAAGATACAATACCGACTGGAAATACTACTAACATTGTGCCACTTCAGGAACTTAGTGGATTAAATCATAACCATACTGCAATCAGTTTCAAAACATCACCATTATATGGCCAGGATCCACTTATCACTGTTTCATGAAGTCAAGAAACCATCACTACTTTGGAACAGATGTTCCAAAAAATACTTTTTCTGCCACATTTTTGTTCGTTTGTTTGTTTTTGTTTGCCATGCTTGCTTATCAAGAGACACTGTTGTGTATATTCTGTAGTATGAAAAAAACTACCAGGGGCTAAAAGACCTAGCAGCATCTGACCAGTGCAGTGATAAAAGTGGTAAAGTGTGCTGGGCTCACTATTAGAAAGAAACAATGCACACAAACACCCCGAAGAAGGGGAATGGACTATTCCAAACCACAGCCTGTGAAGAACAATGATCTGCTTCCACAAGATAGAGCAGATCACAGAATGGTAAGGGTTGGAAGGGACCTTAAGGATCATGAATCTCCAACCCACCTGCCACATGCAGTGCCACCAACTTCCACATTTAATACTAGCAGATCTAGAATTGTACCTAGTTCTCAGCTTCCCTTTTTTCCCTCCCTTTATGGTCTCCCAATAGTTGTGCAGGTCATTCTAGTAGTCCATCATTAAAGATCAACAAGGGTTGGCTTGACAGCTGAAACTCCATATGAGGAAACAGGACAGTAAGAATTGTTTTCTTTCCCACCCTCGTTCCATGCCACAGTGCAAATTCTTGTTAAGATATAAATGAACACTGACTCACAAAAAGTTGCAGAGATCAAAGTAGGAGACAAAACTCTCTTTAGGGTTATACTAAAATGGATCTGAAACAAAGGTTTACTGAACTTTTTACGATTTCCAATGAATAAGCAAATACATTCAAGCATTCTTAAATAAATATGGCTCTCAAATGCAATAATTTCTCTTCTTTTGTACAAGAGAATGGAATTCCGATCTACCTATATACAAACAGAACATAATTACAAGAAGAAAGTTTATCTAAGTCAGATTTCTTAATTTTTATTAAATTCAAAAACTGCAGGAAAAAAAAACACAAGATTCTAGGTACATATAAAAACAAATCAGCTAAAATAGAATTGTTGTCAAGTTAAAACTCACTTTTCCATAATTCTTCCTTCCATGCTATTGCCCACAGTATCATCAGAAATCCTACAAGTGCTTTAGAAATTGATTTTATCTTATCAATATGATAGTAAACCGTAAGTTTACTACCTAAAAAAGCAAACTGTTTAGGCACAAGGTGGCAGAAGACATAAGCACAAATATCAACCATGCTTCCTTAATCTGTAAATTGAAATCAAAGTGTGCTAAGACCAGCATGGTATTGTATTCAGAATGTCAGAGCTTGCTTACTGAAATAAGGGCTTAAAAAAATATCTTTTTAAAACGTCCGCAGTTCTTTGTATCTTTTTTCCTTCCACAAAGCACAGAGAAACTGCTTAAGTCAGTGGTACAACTTAACTGCTAAGTGTCAGTGTTTCAGCTAGAGTGGCAAAAGTGACAAAATGGGTTCCAGCACCAGAGAATGAGAAGTAGAAAAGCTGTAGTGTGAAAAAGACTGGTTAATATTTGTGTTGCCAGTGTCATTAATAGCTTTGCGACCACCTGCTAAGGTAACATGACAAGTAGTCACATGCTGTTTGGAGGTATCAGCTGGGCTAGGTCATCCCAAGACAGCAAGCAACAAGGTGAGCAATTAAGGTTTGCTGCTCTTCTAACAAGGTCTAGAGGAACTGTCAAACGGAAAGTTAAATAATAAGGAAATTAATACAAAAGTAGTTGTTCCATACTGTAGATTTTACCTTTCACCCATGATTTGATATACTTGCCATTCTAATAACAGGTGCAGTTCCACTGTCATTCATAAATACAAAATTTTATTTGCACTTCATTCGTTTAGAAAGACCACAATGCTTTTCAATACCACAAACATTCAGGACACACCAAGTTATTCAAATATGTAACTACCGATTTACCACAGCTAAACTAAACAGTGCATTTTAATAAAAGATATACCAAAGATATAATTCACAAATTCATTATCAGACAAAAATCTAACACAGTATTTGCTTGATGGGAATAATTTCTACTATTAGGAAAGAAAAACCTTTTTTACCTTAATTTCCCCTCCCCCCAACCCTACAGATGTCCAGACAAATACATATATATACTCCTTAACACAGGAAAATCTTTTTGTTTTTTTAAAGAATTTGTCTAGGACAGCAGCATTGCTTTTTATACCTTCTTATAGAGTTTTGAATATAATCTCCATTCTTTTATTGAAACTTATTGATTCTTGCAATTAAGTTTATGCTTACGCAGAAAATAGATGCAATTTCAGCGCAATCAAATTTGCACCAGATGTGATGTCTTAGTACACAAAAGATGGGTTCAGCATTAAACAAAATAAATAAGGCTGCCAAAAATTAAACTTAGCTTTTCAACAAATCCAGTCAGCAGAGGATGCTACAGCCAAAAATGTTTTCACTACATTAAAATGAAACATAATGCTGATTATGGAAGCTTTGTACATAAAGTCCTCTGTTTTAAAAAAAAATTGTCTTTAAAATAGTCAGCAAAGCACCATATACTTATCTTCATACCAGAAGAGCTTCTGCCTGCCTGTTTATAATAACAAGAACTATTACAACATTTATGTCAAGAATAGGTATAGATTTAACTTCTCCTTTTTCCTCAACTGGAAGTGTGGTAAATCTCAACCAACTGTACAGTATTTATAACACTGGGGCAATGAATGAAACATCATTGTGAGGGTCAAGGGCAATAATTAAATGTTATATAGTTGAATCCTACAAAGGATTGCATATTTGCATATTTACAAGTTAGTGTGTAGCTCTGACTCGAATAACAAAGTGCAACAAGAAACTGCCAAATGATTGTAGTGCAGAGTAGTACAGATACTTTCTTTATCTTCCCACTCCTATTTTTCCACTCTGTATGGAGTAACAAGTCAACAGCAACGGACATGTGGCCTTGGAGGAGGCAGTTCTGGTGGGATTTCTGGCTCTGGTTGCAGGGACAGGATACTGTTGGACAACTCATTTCTTATAACATCCAGTGGCATCTTAAAGAAAAGAAAACATTGCCTGTAAACAATCATCTGCACAGAGCTCAGCACAATGAGATAGTTTCAAGAGGTCACTATCAGCCAAAGCCTCCACACCTAAGGATTTTCAGATCTTATTAATTATCGATCCACAATCAAGCAAGTTGTGCTAACAATGTATTTTCCAATGAAGTCGGGAGACACTGTCAAAATAAGCCTCACTTTCAAAAAATGACAAAATACAACAGAACTGCCTGCAAACAAAAGCAGGTAAGTGTATAGTCAACTGCCAATATTAAGTTATAAGAAATAGGAGTCAAGCAAATAGAAGCAGATGTCTACCAAGCTCGACAGCAATTCACTGATGCAGGCAGTAGAGACTGCAAACTACATCCTGGCCCCTATATATTAACTTCACCTGACAGCGTACAATTACCCTCCATGTCCTCCCAACAAATGCAATCAGAGATTCAGTATTTAAGCACGGACCACTTATGTGGGCAGAAACTACCACCTCAATATTTTACCTTTTTCAGAATGTCATCAACAAGCTTTAGAAATATTTCATCCACATTAAAATTGTCCTTGGCACTTGCTTCACAGAACCGCATCCCAGTTATTTGCTGTGCAAACTGATGGAAGAAAAAGTAAAATAACTACAAAAACAACAAATATACATTCCTCATTAAACCTTTAATAAGCTTCCCTGAAATCTGTGACTGATCTCTTATGCAATTAATTACCCTGAATCTCTAAGGTACAGCAAACATTGCCAGATACAGCTAATTTTCACTTAGATTTGGCTTAATGGAAAAGTGTGCTTCACTTCTCTAGACCTAAGTTTGAAAAATTAATATCCTCAGTTGACAAGAATTACTCAGATTGCCAAGGAGAAAGAGCTTTTCAGAAGAAAAACTATTTATATTTGTCCTGATCGAGATGGTGCTGTAGGTCCCATGGCAAAACATTCTCCTTTCATTTTCCTTACTACTTTTGTGATGAACAAAAACAAGAAAACCCAACAACCGTGGAAGCAAAGTTGAGTTAAGAAATCAAGCAGGATTTCTTGCCAATCCTAAGGTAGTACTGAAAGGCCAATATCTGGAAGAAGGATCACAAACACGAACGAAATGGACGTATCTCTATTTATGACTCAAGTCTTTACTATATCTCTTTTCATAGTTTACATGCCAAAAAGAGGTATTCACTACACTACTGTGTACTGGGGCCAACAATCACACTAGTAGTTTATTCCTTTTTTAAAGCAAAGGCATACTATTCCAGGAAGAAAGCATGTAATGCACGTTGCATAACAGAAGCAAGCAAACTGAATTTTGACAAAACATCCCCATTCTCAGTATGCTCCTGAGGTCCAAGGGTATGACTAAGAATAGCCACAGACTCTCAACAGCAATGTCACAGCAGTTTTGCTTCCAGATGTAACTTAGAATTTACTTATACCTGTTCTTACCTTTTCTCCCTGCTGTCGAGTAATCTCTCGATCAACTTCACAGTCCAGTTTATTTCCAACTAATAGAAGCTCTGCGTCTTCTGAAGCATACTGCAAGTAAAATATTTTAATAAACTAAACCAAAAAAAAGTGAGGTTTCATACAATATTAAAAACAAAAAGGGAAATTCCTTTACTGAATTAAACATATCGACACAGTTTAATAAGTTAATGTTCTTCCCAAACATTATTTTAAGAATTTTCAACTTAAAATTTTTAAATATCATTTAAAAAACATTATTAAGAACCAGTTGTTCCAGTTCACCTAGGAGTGAACAAAATGACTTATTTCACAGACCAAAATTTCTTCTTTCCCCAGTGCATAGGCAAATGCATAACGTTACAGATTTCCACTGGCACTTCTAACTACTTCAGTCAAAGGAAGCAGGAATGGACAATTATTTTGCAACAGAGCACGTAAATTTAAATTCCTGCTAAAAAAATCCCATGCAAACCAGCAGTCTTCAGTTTAGTAATCCTGTAATTATGCTGTTGAAAGCATACATTACTGAGTCCTTTTGATATAGAACTAATTCTCAAAAAAAAAAAAAAAAACAAAGCAAAAAAAACCCCACAAAAAAAAACCCCAAAAAACAAAAAACAAACTTAAGAGAGCCTACCTTATCAATCATTTTCATCCATTTTGGTAAATCATCAAATGTTTCCTTCTTGGTTATATCATACACCAAAATAATTCCCTTGGCACTTCTGTAATAAGCTGAGGTAATGCTGTTGAATCTCTCCTGACCTGCTGTGTCCCTAAGAAGCAGCAGCAAACATTGGCACAAATGTTTCATGGATTTGCAAAGTACACAATAACTTTGTTTCTATCTTAATAAAGACAGCTCCCCACACTTATTAGATACTCTACACTGAAAATTGAATATATGTGTGTATGTCAGGAAAAAAAAATGGAGCATTACTTTAAATTACAAAAAGTTTTCATATCAGAATTATTTAGCCCATACTAACTTCACCAAGAAAGGCCACCAAATAGGTCTACATGTGGCTGAAAATGAAGCTGTTCAATGGAAATGTACCAGCAGATTAAGCTGGTTTTGTGGAGTAAGGTTGTTTCTTTTTTAAATAGCCCTGAAAAAAAAAAAAAAGAAAAAGAAATGGATACATGCTTAGCAAACTAAAACAGCTGGACATCCAACAATAAAATGAGCAATACACTGATTATTATGATTTGAACTTTCAGAGTCTTTTTAGATCAACCACAGTAATTCAACCATGGTTTTTAAGGCTAATGCAGAGGCTACTGGCAGAATTCACTTCTAAAGAAGTGATTTCTAAAGTAAGTAAACAACCCCTACACATAGAACAGCTTTTGAAAGTCAATTATTGCCTTTCACACTTACATCTACTAATCTGAGGTGGTCAAATAGCATTCCTATCCTCACTTTCAATGTTGCAGGCGTTTCTATCACAGTGCATTTACACTGGAGATTACTTTCAAGCAATGTCAACTGTTTGCCTGTACTAGCTATAGTTGATATTCCATAGCAGATAAGACAAAGTTATTTTTTACTGAGTCTTGTCATGGAAGATTTTTGGCAGTTATACTAATACAACAGCTGGTGTACACCCTAAGTCTTAAAATGTGACTGGTATCAAAAGCAAGTAGTAAGTTATATCGTGCTTCGAAGTAACCAAAAGGTAAGTCAAAAAACTAAATAAAATTCAAAGTGCACGGGAGAAAATGTGCCCATGCATATGGACCCTAAAACTCAAAAGGAACTCTATTCAACAGTCACATTTTAGACAAAAGGATAAGAATGAATTTGGGAATGAGATTAACAATGAAGAACTGAAACACTTGTTACCAAAAAGAAAAAAAAATGTTATGTTCACAAAATGCCACATTGATTGTCCTGAAGAATTCTTTTTAAGGTTTATGCACAACAAGTAGCAGAATAAACTACAACAAACCTATCCTGTTCTTCACAAAATCTTTAAGGATCTCAACTAAGCAGGCTTTAAAGTGAAGTACTTAACTTTCTCCTGAAATAGCCACAAACATACTTGATAGCAACAAATTTTTGGTAGGTGATTTCACAAAGTAAACACTGTCTACTAGAAAAAGATGTGAAATCTCTGCTTCATAACCTGTGGAAAAATACTGACTAACACTTCACTAAGCCAGCAGCATCGTGATGTGGAACTTGGGGTAGGGAGGCAGAAGAGAACAAATTCCTACTGCATACATTTTTATTTTTATTTTTATTTTTATTCATATCCTATTCTGTACTCAAAACTTCAGAACTGAATTTGCACAAACCCTGGGGACCCTACTGGAGGTGAAACAGGTAGACTGTTTCAATGAGATCAAACTCTAGAAGTATTTCAGACAGTTTTAGATAGTTAATTGGTTGCTTTCTTATCATGAATGAAATATTTTCTTACTAAAGCAATACAAGTTCTGGCAGCTGAAGTCACGTATGTAAGTATTACTTAAAAAGATGTAATTCATTTTCTCTTCCCTTACTTTTTTTTTTTGTGATGGTTTGGTTTTGTCAGATGGAAATTCATTCCATGAAAAATTTAAAAATTGTAGTATGAACCGTTGATTTTCCACATATGGATAGCATTGCTTCAGTACTTAGAACAGGCTTCTCAAAATTATAACCATGTAGAGCGGCCTTCTGCCATCTGCTGCTAATCCAGCCTACTGACCAAGTGCGTTAGGGATGGGATCTCTTTAGCTCTATCACTGCACAGACACAACCAGATGGCAGTTGGCAGGGCATACCCCATATATGGAAGAATGCATCAATTTGAGTTGAGGCCTGACTGATGAAAACCACTGCCTTTTTTGCTGGTCAGTCTTCCTCTCTTCTCTGTGCCCGTATCAGAGCAAAGAAACAGAGGAGCCATTTCAGAGCTAATAGTGCCTACAGGTCACTGCTAAGGGCTTTTAGCAATTCCATCACAACGGGGCCTCTTCTGAAGCATCAGATCACTCAGTTCATACCTTAGGAAAACACGCAGGGGAAATAAACACACTAACTTTCAGCTATTCTCTCTGAAGAGACCAACCAACACATGAGGTACACTTATGTGTAAGCTCTGGAGTCAACATTACACTCAGCCACTACAATTTCTTCCAGCCCCACATTTCCCCAAGCCTGCTGAGTGCATTATCACCCAGTCTATCTGGTATTATCAACCTCTCCTCACCTCACAACAACCTCGGGTTCTTAAAATACCCTCAGGTCCTGGACTCCTCTTTGTGTAGATCATTTGCGTGTAGCCTGCCTTGCTGGCTAAACGAGACACACCGCATGCTGCGGTTGGTTTGAAAACCCCACTATATGTTCAATGAACAGATGGCCACCAATTGTCACCTGCCAGTCACCCTAATCACGGTGAATTACAGCTGACTTTCTCTGCCTTGCTTTGATAATCACAATGTCCACACACTTTGTGTAAAAAGTGCATCCCCTGCTGCAGGAAATTTAAATGAAACCAGACAACAGGTTTCTGATTGTAAGCATGATCTGATAACACCCGTTTCCTTCAAAAACTGGAAGAAAAGCTGAATTTGTGGTCTTTAATATTACAATAACAGTGTATTATTCTTCAAGTAGTAAGGAGAAAATTGGAAAATTATCTCTAAAATAAGCAATGATCAGCAACCTCAAACTAGCTAAATAAGCTGCCACTGAGTATCAAGTTGATCTTATATAGGGAAACTTATCTTGTATGAGGAGCTATGGTCTATTTTAATAAAAATGCGTGGCAAATTCTTCCAGCACTGAAGGAAAAAAATAACAAGCCCTAAAGTAGAGCTAATGTTAAAAGCATATCCATCATAAAATGTCTTCCTTTCATCTGCTGTACTGGAGAAATTAAGATTGTTACACTGTTGTCAACGTATTACTCTCCCACAGTGGGAACACTTGAGTAAAGATAGCTTTTGGAAGGACCAACAGAAAGCTGTGAGAGGAGCATTATTTAACTGCACTAACAGTATGCAACTTCATGGATTTCATGAACAATGCTAATGCTGCTACTTCCTTATTTCTCTTGCAAGAATCAACATAAAACTATAAGGCAGTTCATTCAAACTCCAGAAGTCCAAACAATTAACTACTACTTCATCAATGATTTTGTATCACTGAGAAAATACAACAGATGACTTCTTTTTTAAATACTAAAATAAGTTTTCTTTTACTGATTTTTCCAAGAACTTGCTTTAATGGAAAAAGCACTGCTATTTCCATAATGGTAATTATAAACATTCAGCCTATGACTCCTTCATCAACTACAACCTGCAATTTGCTGCCTCATTAACAGAAACTAGACATCACTCCGAAAATACAGACAAACATTACACCAAACAAAAGCAAATTAAAAAACACCACCACCACAACACAAAGCCTTTTTTCAAATGTTGATTTGCTGTATTCTCAGACTGTATAATACACATACAGACTCAAAACTGTCATTGGCTCTGAAGTGAAATTCATTTTTTATGAGTGGTAGAGTGAAGTGGCAATAGGGAGGAAATGCATTTTTAAACAGAAATAAAAAATTTAACAATTGAACATTTGCACTTGCTTTGTGCTTTTATGGTACTTGGAAACATTTGGAAAAAAAAAGTCATTTGGGGGTTAATTCTACTTGTTAAGCTGAGCTTTCCTTCCCACTAAAACAAGAGAAAAAAAATTGAAGTTATTTGCAATTTTTTATTACATGAAATAATTTATGTCAGAGGTACTAACATTTCAGAACTACATTCTGTTACATTTCAGGACAGGTAATGCTTTCCTTACATTACTCCCTGTCTCAATTTCCAGCACTACTGCCCATAGAAAACCTTGAGCTGGCAGCATCACAACTTTTAAAGAGAAAGCAGTTCAAACAACTTTCAGAAGCAAATCCCAGATTTCTTGCCAGGTGTCAGTGGCCTCTTTGGGCAGCCCAAGCAGGGCACCACTGCCTCCAGCAGCTGGGGAACCTGCAGACTGGAAGCCTGACCTGGGTGCTTTTTACTTCAGCTAAATGCTCAAATTACTCAGGTGACAGGGCACAGTCAGATCCCACTGTGTTCCTGATACACTTATGCTCCAAAGCAGGAAAGTGGGATTCCTATCATTTGGTCTGGCTCTAAAACTGGCTCTAAGACAGCACTAAAGCAGAGATGCTCAGATACACTCTGATCATCAGGCTAACCGCTCAGTTACTTCACCCACTGCATAACTGCAACAGACACTACAGAATATATGAGTTTGTTTCAGCCAAGAACTGCAACTCAGAAGCTGACCTATTGTATCTACTACTTCTGCCAGCCCAAGGGTCACTGCTACTGCGCTGGGGGGGAGGAAGGGGCAGAGAAAATGAACACTACTGAGCATCCTCAGAGCTGCTCTACTATGTCACCTTCCAAGGAGCAGGAGGTTGTTTTGTGACTAAAAGTCAAGGTAATAGGTTAAAGGAAGCAGTGCTATCCTAACAACGGAATCCCCTTTGATCCTCAAGTATACAATATCTCACTGTAAATGCAATATGGAGAAAGCCTGATTTATATACTACTCTAATAACAGCAACCAGATGAGAGATACTTTCAAAAGAAAACATCACTGACTGATACATTCAGTAGAGTTCTCTGCTGTTTTTCTCTTTTCATAAATAGAACTGGCAGAGGTCTGTGGAAAACACTGCTGGCAGAGCAGTCAGTGAAGAGAGAAGTCATGTCACCATTGAAAACCCAATCTGGTATTGAAAAAAAACAAAAACAAATGAACAACCATTCTTGTTTGACTTCTGAAGTAGAATTATCAATGACTGAAAAAATAAACAAGCTCAGATGCTTCAAAATGCAACCTTAGCCATTTTCAGGAATCAAACACATTTTAGAAATGATTTGTTCCTTTAATTGCTCATCTATTCAAAATACAGGGTTTTGTAGTAATTACTGTGATCTTTATAAGACCACCAGGAAACATGAGGCAATCTTGTCTCAACACCTCTACACAGGTAGAGGTAGGATCAACCACATGACTTAAGTTGGCATTTTAAAACTTTAAGTGTTTGACTTCGTAAATTGCTTTCCTGTTTTCACCTAACAAAAGGTACAAAAAGAATAAATAGGCCCAACAACACTTCAAAATAAATGAGTGAAAGTGATGGTTATTTAATTGCTTTTCAAAAACTTTACAAGCATGCTGTGACAGTTTTCAGTGTAATCCATAAGAACAGCAGTTGTTGAAGAGAGAATGGCACTTGGGAGCTAGATATTGTACTCCTGGATTTTAACATATCTTCCTCTTTATAATGTATTTTATTCACCGTTTTAGCAGGTCTTTGCACAGCACTATTGGTCACTTTTTTTTTCTTTTTAGCAACTTACCAAATTTTAGTTTAAAAAGTTTTTCCTATGTCCTACTAGCATATTCTCAATATGTGGAAAATAATGGTTTAAGCATCTCTTTTCCAGCTAAACATCTCTTAAAAACTATTTATTCAACATGAAAAAAGTCAAGCAAAGTCATAGCAAAATTTTAAGTTAGGCATATGGTAGCATCTCCTTATCAAAAAACTTCTGTTACCTCTGTCAGCTTCAGCAGACCCTGGCTAGCAACTGCTGGCTCAACTGCCAGCCTTGTGGTCATAGGTTTCCAAGCAGGGACACATGATGGATGAAGACATGCCAGTAACATTCAAGTGTTAGGTGACAGATGATACCAAAGATGATGTAGTAGTTAACTCAGAGGGAAGCAAGACAGACACATGGTGTGACAAACAGTTGATGGTGACCTGCCAAGAGGAGTTAGTAAGCTGAATTCACTGCACCCATGTAGTTAAAAATGAGAAACCACCAGAATATCCCCAAGTGTCTCAGAGTTCAGAGCTCTTTCCCCCCTCTAGAGATTGTTAGCAGCTATGTCAGCTTAACTACAATGCCAATTATGCATCAAGCACTGTTAATCAACCAAAGCTAAGCTTCTACATAGTAGTACGTAAGATTAATATATGTTAACATAGCTGGTTTATTCTCTCAAAACAATGCTTATGTATTAGACAACTCTGCAAAAAAAGGAGCACATAAACTCAATAAATCCTAAACAGTTTGAATTCTATCATTAGCATGGGGAATCATTATGAGGAAAAAAGTATCCTACTCTAGAACAGAAAAGCTTAGCTTAGACATCAAGCTTTCTGCAAAAGAACATTATTTCTAGTTAGCGTATACTGTCTTGGTTGTATGAGATCATTTTCTGTCTCAATGCTGTTATAGGGGGTATAATTTGCTTAGTCTTGAATGCACTTCACTTTTAAGTTATTTACCACAGTGTCAAGGAAACAGCACTGTCTATATCAAGTTTTAGAAAAATATTTTAGGAAATATTTTACGGCTGCCTTATAATTGCTTTTGTAGCAAGTCAGTTTAGAACAGTCCAGAATATAAAAATCTAACTGTGTCTATTTAACATGGTCACTATCTTTTGTTTGTTGAACTCCTATTTCTTGTGTAGATGATTTCACACTTCTAGAAAAATGTCCTTGAGATCTCTGTGATGCATTAATATTTCAGTAATTACACTCATGCACTACTTCTAACCATCTTTCTCCTCCTTTATCCTCACAAAAACCTAAGAGCTATTTGGTTTTGTTTAAGTCAGGTGGGAATGGAGGAGAGAAACAAAAGGCTAAGAGCTAAACCAGCTTATAACAGTTAATAGTATTAGACAAGCATATTGATTCATGCTATAACATAAAAATTAAAACATACTGCTGGTTGCACATTTGTTTTACTTACCAGATTTGTAATCTAATTTTCTTTCCTCTTAGCTCTACTGTTTTGATTTTAAAATCAACACCTATAAATAAAATACAGTAAACAGAAAAGTAGAAATAAGAAGCAAAAGTAATGAGGGTGTAAATTATTACTATTATTTTTGGATAGTTTTTTTTTTTTTTTTTTTTAATCAACTTAACAGGTTTGCAACAGGCAAGATCATCACATGGATTTGACTACAGCTATATAGTCTGTGAGCCATCTGATTTGGTAGCATCACAACATAAACTTTCCACTTTGTGCAACAGTTCCAGCAGCAGGTGAACCCAACACAACAGTAAAACAACAGGCATGGTTGGTTGTTTCTCCCTTATTCACATTGACTGTCAAGGACAAGCCTGCTCTACTTTCAAGTGGCACAGCTGCCTCGGAGGCATGAAGCAAACCCCGTCCCTCCACACCAGTCTGTGAAGTGGAACAGTACACAACTACACCCAAGCCAGATGCTCAGTGTTTGTAAGGTGCCAGAGTGGAAGTGCTGGAATTGCAGTTGGTTTATGTAGTTTGTCAGCACCGTCATTCTTCATTCTGGCAAATGTTTATGAGCAAACTGCTTCAATTTTGAACAACTTTAAAAATTCCTTTTATACTCGTATGGTACTTTCAACCATCATCTCCAAATTTCAACCAGATTTTGAATGCAAGCTGAACAGATAGACCCACGAAGACCTTGTTATACAGAAAGACTTCAAGTCCATGAAAATAATGCCAGCAATCAACACACAGACACAGTATGGTCAAACAGTATCTAGACACAAAAGAATACCTCAAACACAAAAATATTTCAGGGTACAAGTGCCCTAGGATATCACAGTACTCGTAAATTGTACACTAAAATAAGCAGGTTAACATTTGTAAAAATCTTTTTGCTTCACTTCTTCCTTCTGAACACCATCCCTTCTGACAGCACCAAATCAAAAAGCAGGGAAATAAAAAGACAGAACATCATTCAGACTGGCACGCTTACACCCACACAGAAGTGCAGAAGCATGCTGTGTTGGAAACACTTTTGCCTTTTCACATGCAAGTGAATACCAAGGATAGGTACAAAAGTGAACACAAAGAGAAGATTTACATTTCCTCTCACAACAACTAAACATTTCCCTCATGTCTGTCCTTGATAAAAACTAGATGTCCTTGCCAATATTGTTAGAATCTATACCAGACTGTAATTTCTATAGAAGGAACTGAATTTGCCCCTTACATCATCCGCACCAAAGTCTCACGGAAACAAAAGTACATTTCACACTGGAAAACTAGTCTGAATATGTGGAAGGATCACTGACCTTCACTCTCCTAGACAAAAATGCCTTCAAACCAACAGCTCACAGTTGTGCACTGCATAGTGATAAAAGTGTTGGTTCTCACCACAACAATCCTCCTTCTCCAGGTCCCAGGCACACCTCAGTAGGGTTCACGGACAATACAGCAACCAAAGCAATACACATTGCAGTCTATAATTTTAACAGTGATTTTGAAAAATTCATGTGCAAATTGAGAAAAAGTATAAGAATTATTAAAGTTTCAGAACATTTATTAATTGTAGTTTTAAGAAATACCGCTAGCACTTTTGAAAAACCAGCATCTCTGTTGTTAGTGTAAAAGTCAAGAAAGTGAAATGGACACGCTATTGTTCTACTATCCAAAATGTGGGAAATAACAGTTCTTGTCATTACTACGTTATTCATGTTTTAATAATTGCTTTAAAACACCAACTATATAAACTACTGCTAAATGCCTTTTCTCCAAATAATTGCATTTGAAGTATTAAAATACACTGGTCTTAATGGTCACAACTTGTCTACAACACAAGAGCAACTTTACTCACAAAGGAGATCATCAATATTAATATAAATAGTTTCAAATCTCTGCCTTCCTCAGTTTCAATATAATTGCCCCACCACCTCAAGTTCCCACTCCAACTACTGCATGAATAGAACGTACTATATGATTTATTATTCATCTGAGAACTAAGGTTTAAAAAAAAATAAACTAAGAAAATCTACCTCGTCCCTTTCACTGAAATATTAATAGAATACATTATGTATGGTGCTGGCACAGGTGGCATGCTGGCTTTGGTTAACCACCGTGCTTGCGGAGGAGCTTGACCTGACTATGAAGTCAAAGAGAATGCAGCTTCTGCTAAAGAAGTCGTCTTGCTGTTACACAAAAACAAGTCTGTATCAGCTCTGACCCAAAACTGTGTATTACAAAACACCATGGGAATTTCATGCAAATTTCACCAAGTCCACTAGCAAAACCTTTTAGTTTTTAAGGAAGGGATTTACATACTGGCATCTCAGAAAACCAAGGAACAAAAAGGTAGGTGTGTTTTGTTTTAAGTAAAAATAATGAACTACAGAGAAAATCCAATTGCTATAATACAGGAAATTTTCAGCTCAGGACTTCTTGTGAACACGAGGCAGACCATATGTTAATGAATCAAGTGGAAAAATGACTCCAGATTTAAAAGGATTGTTTCAGAATAAATACTACGTCCCTATTATTCTTGGAATCACAGAATCATTAAGGTTGGAAAAGACCACTAAGACCATCCAGTCCAGCCATCAGCCATCCCCACCATACCCACAAACCACATTCCTCAGTGCCACATCCATATGGTTCTTAAACACCTCCAGGGATGGTGACTCCACCACCCCTCTGAGCAGCCTGTGCCACTGCCCGCCACTCTTTCTGAAAGGACATTTTTCCTAATATCCAACCTTCTCATGCCAAAGGCAAATTGTTCTGTTAACCATCTTAAAGCCACAGCTTGAAACATTCATTTGCTGTTATACTTTGCAATAAACTATGCAAAATAGTAAGTTTTGAAGGGATGGATTGTTCTATAAAGCAGTTTGAATCACCTAACACTTCAATCAGATAGCTTGCCAGAGCTAAAAGATGGCTCAACCAATTTTTATAATTAGTAATGCTCTGCAAGCAACAACACAATTCCAAAAGTTTAATGTCTGCCAACTGGAGGAAAAATACTGGCAACTGTTCTCTTGCAAACGAAGAAACAAATTCCAAAGCCTGTCAGGTTTCATTACTGTGTATCACCATGACCAGTCAAAGGTTATACTTTGATTTTACATACAAATTAGTAAACAAACATTTCTTTTCCACTTTAATTTCAAACATCATCTTAAGAAAAAGTCCAATGAAATAAATAGCCTGACTAAAGTCAGCAAACCAAGTTTTGCCATCCATATAATTTCTCCAGGTAGTAAAAACGTGAGAAAAGCATATTAACAAGTCTCAGGAAGCCAATCAGGAAGCAAATGCCTCCCACTGTCGCAGATAACAAATACTTGTTAGTCACACATGACAAGAGGTAGACAACTGGATCTATCCATTCATGTAAACTGAGCATGAAGAGCAGTCTTATGTGTTCTTATAGCTACAGTTGCAGGACACTTGATTTGGACCAACTGCTGGAGTCTCCCATTCAAACTCCGAGTTTAACAAATGCGGGCATTTGTTCCATTTGTGTTCAGTCCTGCCAGAGGCTGCTGCAGTCTGGAAGCTGTGTGCTGTACAATGCTGTGCCTGAACACAATCAGAGACGGACAGGCCTGGCGTAACACCCTACCAGCACAGCCACACAGCACATAGCCCAATGATGGCAGACAGTCCCTACAAGGATGTCAACAACAGTTAATACAAACAAGCCACCCGGGCACCTTCTGTCCTTCATTACACGAACAACATCCAGTATGTGGCTTTATTCATTCATAGTTCAATAAAACTGAGGAATCAATAATCGCTGTTGACAACTGCATTAAATCTGAACAACACATCTTATAAAAATAAAGGATTGTAAAAGGCTCTCTCCAATGGCAAACCAAGGCTGGTTTTCATACTACCTAGTTTGCATTTAAACGACTACTGATGATTTTACTGACAGCAAGTCATCAAATGCACACAGCAGAGCCAGCAGGTATATGTTTATGGTTACTCTCAAGTGTGTGCCCTTTGCGAGGACAAAGCAACAGGAGGGGAACCAGAAGGCTGGCCACCACCTTCCCTCCCTCCATGGCAATCTTATACACACCATTGGCTAGCCATGCATTCAGTTCTTCCACTGTGATTACACTCAGGGCACATGTGAATCCTGGCAGTCTTCTCTCACTGAATTAAAAGTGCTCATTTTGGATGTCAGATCCTGTCACAATTGTTGTTTCTCTGGCACAGCCTCTCTCAGGAATCCTAACACATATCCCACACGTCTTTAAGAGTTAATTAAAGAAAAAAAGCACAAAAACACAGATCTCAAACTCAAGTTTGAGTTTACAACTTGGTATCTACAAAGCATTTTGAAATACCCTGATTCAGCTTGCTGAATCTGCAGGTATGCCTGTTCCCCTGCTCCTAGCTGGAGAGATGTTGAGCAAGGCAGTAAGTACTATATGGCACACTGAAGATAATAATATTAATTCAGTACTTTGAAAAATTCTATAAAGCACACTGCTTTTGTTGTGAAAGCATGAGAGCTTTAGATTAAAAATATACTTCATGCAAACAAGAGCATCTATTTCAATGTGTACTCAACTGAAACAATGGTTTTCCAGGAAAAATAAAGGGCTACTGGACTACGAGGCAATTAGAGAGGTTTGTTTCCTTTATTTTGAAGAAGTCTGTGCAACAAACAGCTAAGCAAACTGTCTGCACTCCTTTCCAAAACAAACAGTCCTAAAAGAAAGGGAACAGGCACTCAAAATAGAAGTGCACTAATGAAGTTCTAGATAAGGGCAAGTCAGTGTGAGCGACTTATCTCATCACTGCACTAAACTGGAGGCTGTTCCAGACTGAAAACAAATCCAGTAGAAATGAAGTGTAGCTCGAAACAGGTTATAATATACAAATTACTTCTCACTCCCATTTGCAGGAAGAAATCTACTAAAGCATACACTGAAACGCATACAACAGTGTCTGGTTTCTTTCTGTAAAACAATTTGTCTAGAAATAAACTACGCAGTGAAGAAACTTCTTACTCCACATTCTGCATCACTGCTTTCAATTTTTTTCTCCCCTAAGTGGCAGAAAAAGGAAGTGGAAGCTGTTTTGTTCATAAGGAATGACCTTAAGAGGCCAAGACTTCCCGATTACAAAGTTCAGGCAGGAGCTGGGAAAACAGATGCAAATAGAGCACACAGAACCCCTACAGCTAAAATCAATTCTAATAGATTGAATTTTCAGAGGCCTATTAGCTATTCCCAGCAAAGCAATGCAATCTTTGAAAAATAATCAGACTGTATTTGAAGAGACACAATCAGTTTAAAAATTCAGAGTTTGCATACTAATTGATCATTAGAATGGACTTAAAATTCAAAGGCTGGGACCGTTTGTTTACTTTGGACATCTGACAGCATTACAGAGAAGTTTCCTTCCTTCTGCTACAGTTGATGTCTGTGTTTCTAGAGGTAAGATCCAGCTCTGCTACCAGCTTGCGCAGCATCTGCTATAAGAGAGTCCTCATCTGTAACTAAATATTGATTGCAATACGGTAATTAATAGAAACGACAGTCATACAGAACTGTTGAAGTCAAGGAAAAGATGCACGTTGGCTTTGCTATCAACTTCTACCATTTATCTTTGGGGAAAAAATATACAAAGAAGAGTACAGTACATGGGCGTGGAGGTAGAAAAAGGTTACCAAAGTAACCAAGAAGGAAAAAATAAAGCAGTTTTTAGTTGAAGTTTCAAAACACATAGGTAATTTTAAGAACCACCAAAGCGGAAATACCTCTTTCAAACCTCGCATTATACATGTAAAGATTAAAAAGAGATTTGGAAGCATTAAGTGTTAGTCACCTATAAGCCAGTTCGGGGATTATTTTGGGGGCAGGTAAAGCACATTGCTCATATGGCTCTGAAGTGTAATTCTAGAACAATTAACATGCAGAAACTTGAGACCGCTCGCCTAAAATAAAAGCAGACACGTAACTCTGCTGGCAACTGTGCTAGAGACCAAAGCAAAACAGACACACCAACATCAGAAAAAAAGAACTGGTTACGTATATGCAGTGGCTAAACTTTAAAGGTGCAATTATAAGAATTTTTAGAAAGCCAACAGTGATCTTTGAACGCCTGATACACACTTAAAGTCTAAGTTGTTCAGTATTTCCAAACAACGAAAATGGAGGAAATTATTTCTTTATAATTTTACCATCTGCAAGAATGAGAAGTCTTTCAGAGAATTTCAGAGAGAGAAACTTTTAATCTATTTACAGAGCAAACTTCAAAGCATGGACCAAATTTTTGATAAACAGAATGAGGTGAAAGATGGAATGGAATGAATAAGATACTCTGGGCCATCTTAAAGACGAAGCATTTGCAAAACTGCCTACCAAACTGATAAACATAGTGGGCTAGTGGTCTACAATGACCTGACCTGAAAGGAAAACAAAATGTCAAAGAAAATTAATGACAGCACCCTACTATTAAAAAGGCAGAACCTATTTCAAAATGAGACTGAACATGGCATTTTGATTGGAGTACCAAGTTTTTCATCCCTTAGATACTAGAAGAAATAAATGGTAGAAGAGTTGCTATGTGTTGTCACATAGTTGCAGTCTCAGTAAGTGGGAATATTAATCCTCTCTCTTGTTCAAGGGCAGCCTGGTGAACAAGCTTCACAGAGATTTAAGGCTTTTGCAATGAAGGGCACTCTATGGATTCTCTTCTATTTCACAGGTCAGCTAAAAACACAAGCATTCTGCAAAGGGTACCTGTCATCAAATGAATGTCTATTTAAGTGCACAACATTCAGAAAGAAATATTAAAGTCCAAAACTGAGAATCATATGCCCCCTATTTTTATTTTTTGCTTCTGACACTCTCAGCTGTTCACGGCCCAGACTGAGTTTGACAGCTGCATTCCACTCTCCTTACAAACAAAACTCCACATCTAACACCATTCAAGTGGGCTCTTCATGCTGTCTGTTGGTGTACCTGCATATATTCTCATACGTGTAATGACAACACACTGTGAGATATTTGGATAGCTCTACTGTCTTGATAGAACCTGAATATTTCTCTACTTTAGGCTAGCAGTTGGTTTATAAATGAGGAAAACAAAGTCATTTTCAAATTTACACTTCTTCACAAGCTCTTGGCAATTCAAAAAATAAAAGTAAAAGCACAAACAGCCTTCCCCAAAGCCCTGTTCCCAAACCCTGACCATTTACAGCATCACCCCGCTACATTTTCCTATATTAAAACACAGATTTGTTACCTTATGGGGGCTCAAGTAATTATGCATGGAAAATACTTGCTGACTGCACCAAAGCTGTACAATATGCTTAGCTGACAAATACTGAGCAAACAGCTATTGATAGGTTCTTTCAGTTGTGGTCTCCAGCGTCAATTACAAGTGACAACAGTACTAATGGTAAAAGGCAGTCTCCAAAGAGCACAGGTTTCTGCTCAAAGCTGCATTGCCTGAACTCATGGTTTCAGAACTGACAACAAACAATGCAAGTTCCTACATGTTCCCCAGTTATCTCAAGGTTTTGTGTGAGGTCAAACTGCTTTCTAGGCAAAGCTCAGCCTCTTGCTCTACACTGTACTTCATCAAACTACTGCAGCACAGCATCAACAAAATATTTGTTAAGCTTTATTTATGCAGTAGTCAAAAAGCCAGTAAATAAAAATAAGTACATATTAATATCCTGAACAAATGAAGACTAGGTATTTATGCGAGAAATAGCCCTCATACTGTTGGCCAGAACTCACTTCCTTTCTTTTTGTTTTGCACAGCAAAGATTTCTCAGTCTGAGTACAGAGCTGATTTTGAATATAAAGCCGACAGAAGGTGACTGCTACTTTAATACGACATGGAAAAGCCAAAGATATTTACTTCTACCCTTTTCTCCTCTCCATCACAAATAAGTTTTTAGTGCCATCTTATGGAAGGCAAAAAAAACCTTCACAGAAAAACTGAAATGAGTTACATCTGTCAGAAAGAGTGTAAGATGAATATAATTAGTATTATAGGAAAAGTTTATGGTAATGAAACCTAACATTTATGTTGTTAGTCCAAAGACAATGAAGAAAGAGGTTGAATTGTGACAGGAAACCGAAACATAAATACATACATATATGTATATATCTATATATCACATATACATATTAAAAACAGAAGTTGCCTTATTTAAAGTTGGTCTGATGAAGTTAAACCCCAAGTTTTCACTATTACTATTGCCTATTTGTTGGAAGTTGAGCACTTTGCACGCATATTTTAGAAAGAATGAACAGGAAATGGACTACTTGGAAGAAAAAGCTATGGAGCTCTGTAAATCTAGTGAGCTCCCAACATGGGCCAACATTCCATTTCACAGCATATTAAAGCAAAGGGAATCAACGCCAAAGAGCATTTGTGAAGCCAAAGGGATCTTTCCCCACAGCACATTTGCTTGCCCACAGGCTACAATTAGCCCAAAAGGGATCACAGCACTCCCATCCGGATCCACAACACTTCACATTACAAACTCAGCTGAGTAGCTCCACTGATTTTCCTTGTAAACCAGGCCTGAAGGAGGCTTTTGCATTTGCTTCAATTGGTGGTGGAACGTCCCAAGAAGAGCTGCCAAAAGCTGGCCACGAGCCTGCAGAGCCACCTCAGCTCTTGCTTTATGGTAGGCAAGGCCTCTTTCCTGGAATGCCTTCCTGATGGAAAAAGAGCTGCAGGATGGATGATACTGGGCCTCAGAAACCTTACGCAGACCAGCACATGAGAAATGAGTGGAGGAGCTCAGCTTGAGGTGGAGGAGCAGGAGAGGCTGCTGTCTGAGCAGTGAGTCAGTGCTGGGCCACCTCTTTGGGTGAGCAGGAACCTCAGGTCCTGAGATGAAAAGCAGGAGGGAAGCATAACGCTTCGGTGGCTAGGAAATAATGCTGAGTACATGAGTTTGGTAGATCTGTCACAGAAACAGCTGAAGGACTGGCAATAAACAGACTGGGATATGGATGGGACAGCAGCTGGAGAGTACAGAGGCCTTTGAAAAATAAAGAGGACGCTTTATTATAATTTTTAAATGTTAATAACTATAATAACATCACTATGGAGATCTGGATTTGCAGATTCATTTCTTTAGGGATAAGAACTACTTTTGGGATGATAAGCAGGAGGAAGAAAGCAAGCCAAGGACTCCTTCTCTCCTGACCACTTTAAAGCCTTCTCGCAACCACAACAATGAATATTTGTGCACTGCTTTTAGAAAGATCACTCTCATTCATTTGACAATGTTCATTTGTCTTGTTTTTCATTGTTAAGAGTCTGAAAAACACCCTAGCAATAGTTTTAATCCTCTCTTCCATGAAAAATACAGGTGTGTGGAGGCCAGGTAGAGCATCGCAATCAGAAAGCAATTTTTATTTTAAAATAAAATGTATATAAACGTTTGTTGACAAAATTAATTAATGATGCCAACATTACCCTCACATAATGGAATGGTACCCTCTACCATCATGGAAAAGGAGTTACCTTAACTACCTTGGATTTAAAACTGGTGTAAATGAGTAATTTTGCGTCACTGTAGCTACAGGGGGAACATTTCTAAAGAAAATGTCCATGTCCAAACCAGTAATAAAAATAAGTTATAACCTAATAATAAGAGCAAACATCCAAACCTAGCACATAAAACTGTGAACAGCAAAATCTATTTCTCATGTGACACCAGTGTGCAAAAGTAAGTAAATATTTGAGTGCACTGAGCATTCTCAGTGAGATGTAAACAGCAGATTAAGGAGACACAATATTCTGTGCAACTTAATGCCCAAAATAAATACATCAAAAGAATTTTAGATCAACAGCACATCGTGTGCAGTTATGAATAATGTGCTGAAATCTGCCAAGCTATTTTTGAACGCTTTCAAAGAACTTCAGCTTTTTGAGATGAGACAGAAGACACGTTGGTGTGCTTGTTAAATTCTGTAATAAAATCTGGCAATGTAGTCTCTGTAAATTAACATTACAATGCTGAATATTTCTTAATTGAAGCCACATCCCTCTGTTTATGTAGAAACACTCAGTGACATCCCACTAATAACCTAAACAGCAGCTGGAAACAGAAGTCAGCCGGGCTCTTCCAATAAGCTTTGGGCATGCAAAGTTTTGGACATTTGCAATCCTTCCAATGTCAGAGAAGACTTCTGAGCAGCCTGTATGTTTCCATACGAGAGGTTAAGGTGCCATATATTGTTCTGTTTGGCCTACACTTTCACAAGTTTACTATAAAAAGAAGGTAGAGGCCGCCAGTATCAAAATAAGGGATTTAATTATGTGCATTCCCAGCTGCATCTCCCTAATATGAACAGATACAGCAATTTTTAATTGTTCTTATACTCTTATACTGTCTTTTCAAATTTAATTTCAAGGTATATTTGGTTTGTATTGCTTCCTCCAAAATTGCATTAGTCACACTCTTTCAAATCATGTTTCAAAACATTCTTCATTTATAACTCTCAAAAAAAAAAATCACTTCAGAAAGCAGTTATGTGGGAAGAGTGTATTATTTGAACTGTGCAAACTCTGACTCCTGATCATTTGTGATTGTGGATTAGTTTCCTTCTACATGTAAATAGCAGAGGTGCAAGCTTTCAGTCACAACAGTGAGAAGTTCTTTCACTTAGCAGCTGAAGGATCTGGGGGAATCTCAACAGCTCTCAACTTTAGTCAGAAGACCTTGAAAGAATGCCATTACTGTCCAGTTTCTACATGTATTTTGGCACAAGCTGATTTCCCTATGCTGCTTTATGTTGGCACATTTCATACATCAAACATTACGTAATCCTCTGTCTAGCAGCATACCACCATTTATTTCCTGTCTTTTGTGAAATAAGGAAGCTTTCCGCTTCAGTCACTGCCTTGGTTATCTAGGAAATCAGCGTGCTTACAAGGCACCTCTGGAAGTCTGGACTGGGGCCTAGGGCACCTCCTCTTCTCAAGATTCACATCAGGAAACTAACCCTAGCTAAAGGAGAGCAGCCCAGCCTGAAAGGAATGCTAAATGTAGGTCATCCCAAAGATGCATGAGTTCAAAGCAACAGTCACAGAAAATTTGTAGAGAGACATTTCACTGCCAATTCTACTTCGCTAGCTTACCGTACGTTTAATCAAATTGGTCCATCTACAAAAGCCATCAGCATGTCTTCACTACAGCAACATACCACTTCGGGATTATACTTCTGACTTTTTGGAAGTCAAAAAGAAGTTAAGTTACCAACTTAAAAATATCAGCACTAAAAAGATGTTGAGAGGAAAATCCACAGCACTATCAGAGTGGGATTTTTAGAGGACCTGGGGAAAAAATAGGTATAAAAACTGACAAAACACAAACTAAAACAAACAAGAGTAACTCTGTTGTTCTGTCACAGAAGGATGGGCTTGGAGAATAGCGTCTTAGTTTCCAAAAGGCAACACTAACCTTTTCCATCAGATGCTATAGGTTTCTTCACATTTCAAGCTACAGCTTAGCTACACACGCTCATTTTACAATGACACAGACTTAACAACCGCTTTGCTGCAGGACCTCAGCATTCAGAACAAGTCTGTAATAACGCAGACCAACCAGCTCATCTTCCTCCCCTCACGCATCCACGCATCAAAGCACAGCAGGCATTAAGCCACCTCAAAGCACCGCTGACTAACCCAAGAACAAGATGCTGCTGTACAAAGCTGGGGCGCTGCCCCCCCAGTTTGTCGAACGTGGAGCAAAACGTTCAGGAGACGCTCTTCGTGGAACAAAACATCAGCTTCCTCACATCTATCACTGAGGAGGGTTTCAGGGCAGCAGGGATCCGGTGTTAGTCGGGCTGGGGTCTGGAGCAGCATTTGGAAGTGCCATCAGTGATGTTCAGTGCACACCGCACAACTCCTCAGCTCCTGGAACACTTCTGTACCACCTCAGGCTTCAGCACAACGACCTGTTTTACCAGCCACCCTTAACACTTTTTAAAATATCACAGAATCACAGAACTGCAGGGTCTGGAAGGGACCTCTAGAGATCACCGAGTCCAACCCCCCAGCAAAGCAGGCTCCCTACAGCAGGCTGCACAGGCAGGCGTCCAGGTGGGTCTTGAATATCTCCAGAGAAGGAGACTTCACAACCTCCCTGGGCAGCCTGTTCCAGTGCTCCGTCACCCTCACTGTGAACAAGTTCCCTCGCATGTCGGTGCGGAACTTGCCATGCTCAAGTTTATGGCCGTTTCACTGTCCAGACACGTAAGAACGAAAGAGGACACCAAACCCCCCCGCCAGACCCGGGTCAAACCGTGCCCTCCGCCCCCATCCCGCGGCGCGCTGGGAAGTTGCGCACAAGGGCTGTCCTCGCAACTCCACGCTCTACCACCCGCCCCACGGACAGGCCTGGGGACCCCGGGCACCCGCCGCGCAGGGCAGGAGGAATTACAGCCCTCCAGAGGACGGCCCCGGGCGGCACACGGGGAGGGAGGCCCGGCCGGGCCGCGTTTACACCGCGAGAGCCCGGCAAGGACGACGCTCCCGGCGCGGTCGGAGGGCCGCCTTACCCACGGTGGACTTGCAGGCCTCGCAGAAGGTGTCGTCGGTGAAGCGCTCCATCAGGCTGGTCTTGCCCACCCCTCGCGAGCCGATGATGATCACCTGCAGCTTGAAGTCGGCGGGCCGCGGCGGCTGCTTCCTGCGGCGGGCCTGCCCCCCGGACAGAGCCGGCGACCCCCCCGCCGAGCCCGCCCCGAGCTCCAGCCCGCCGCCCCCCGCCCTGCGCTGCGCCAGCCCCGAGCCCGGCTCCATCAGCGCCGCATGCGGCGCCGCGCCGGCGCCGCGTTCCCCGCCCGCCTCCGCCGCGCCCCGCGCCGCCGCCCTGCCCGCCGCCGGCGCCCACCGCCGCGAGGCAGCGGGAGGAGGGGACCGCGAGGACGAGGCGCGGCCGCCACCCGGCCCGGCCCGACGGGAACGGCGACGGGAACGGGAACTCGGCTAACCAGCGCCGCCGCCACGAGCGGCGCGCCCGGCCCGGGCCTCGCCGCGCAGCGCCCTCTACAGCACCGGAGCCGCGGCCCCGCGCCGCAGTGCCGGGGGCGGGCGGTGCCGGTGCCCCGCCCAGCGGGACGGCCTGGGATGGGGGCACGGAGGACTGACGGACGGAGCCGAGCGGTGCTCGCAGCCCGCCGTTTTTGAGGGAGTTTCGGCTTCGCCGAGCGTTTGGGTGGCAGAGCTCGTAGAATCACAGAATCATTTCGGTTGGAAAGGACCTCTAAAAGTCACCTAGTCCAACTCCCGTGCGGCGAACAGAGACGCCTACAGCTGGGTCAGGTGCTCAGAGCCCCATCTGGCCTGACCTTGAGTGTCTCTAGGGATGGGGCGTCCACCACCTTTCTGGGCAACCTGTTCCAGTGTCTCACCGCCATTATTGTAAGAAACTTCCTTATATCCGATCTAAACCTCCTCTCTTTTAGCTTGAAACCGTTTTCCCTTGTCCTGAGTCTGTCCCCTTCCTTCTTATTGTGGGGGAGTTGGACTAGGTGGCTTTTATAGATCCCTTCAACTCAAAGGATTTTACCAGTCTGTGATTCTATGACATTCCTGGTCAGTCAACAGCTGCAGTGTGTCCTCATGCTGAGTGCCTGCCCTTGTGCCTCCAATCAATGTGTATTCCAGTGTGGGTTTTATTCATCTCTGGCTATTTTCAGGGACAGCCTCTACAGGCATTTATAGATTTTTTACATTAACTAGTTTGTGGCACCAAAACTTTTCCTTCAGCATCTGTTTTTAGCTTTCCCGCTTAGAGATAAATCCTTTTTTGTCAAGATCAAACTACAAACCTCAGTCAGAAAAACAAGCACATGGGCCCTCTGCAGTACTGCAGAAATTCAATGAGTTTACTATTTTTCATTGCAGGATTTTTTTTGTTGTTGTTTGTTTGTTTGTTTTTGACAGACAAGATGGTCTTCTGAATTTGGTGCTGTATGTCACACAACATCATTTGTTGCTTGGAATGTAATTCCTTATTCAAGGAACTGGATATTCAGTAATACTGGTTTATGGTGTTGCTTGCCAGCTTTGGGTGACCTGAGCTGCATTTCAGTCTCAGGCTGTGAGAACTGAGACTCACACACTCATCCCGCTCCTCTTCTCCCCTGCTTACACCAGAAAGCAATCATTACCAAAGAACACAGAACACAGGTTATTTGTCTGAGTCAAAAGATAGATAGTATTTTGGGGCTGGAAAGGACATTTAGGGACTCTGAAGTAAGCTCTATGACAGGCTCATCATAGGTAAACTTCTTCAACTTCTTTTAAGTTTTAAAAATGTATTTGATTTCAGGGGGGGAGGAGAGGGAGCATATGTGCATCAGTTGAGTCATATCTGCACCAGAAGAACGTACCAGTATTACTGTACAAATCATGTTTAGTAAAGGTGAACAACTTTTATGGATACCTTGACTACCTTGACCTATACTTCAGCTAATTTATATACGTAAGTAAAATATCAACTTGGAAAATGAAAACAATCAAAACCTAGTTTGAAAGGCAGAGAAAGAGTCGGAATTTTTATTTCCTCATAATTGGTGAAAAACAATCAATATGCCAGTAGGTAGTGCAGTCTCAGCTGCTATGTTTTCATTACAAACAAGTGTGGTATTGGTTAGCAGAAATAAGCTTGGGGCAAAGCTCACAGAATCTGTACACAACATTGTTGAAAGAGAACAAGAGCTCTCGATCTCTTCAAAGGCAAAAGAATAAAAGAAAAAAGAATAGAAAGAAAGGCTAATTTTTTTTTTTTTTTTTTTTAATAAGTAAATGTATGGGAAAGAAAAAAAAAAAAAAAAAAAGTTGTTTCAATATATTTTTAGCTGTGTTCCTAGGGCAAATTTCATTTAATCATCCCATTCCTTCAGTACATCCCAGACAGTCTTAGTGCAGCTTGTGCATGTTTAGGCTTATAAATGTGACAGAACAGTTGCTGCAATCTGATAAGTGGTTTGGAGAGGGCTATTTGGAAAAGGTCCAGAGGAGAGCCACAGAGATGATCCAAGGGCTGGAGCCCCTCTCCTATGAAGACAGGGTGAAGGAACTGGGCTTGTTCAGCCTCGAAAAGGGAAGGCTGTGGGGAGACCTCATTGTGGCCTTCCAGTGTTTAGAAGGAGTTTATAAACATGAGAGGAACTGACTTTTGACATGGGTAGATAGTGATAGGACAAGGAGAAATGATTTTAAACTAAAGGAGGAGAGATTTAGATTGGATGTCAGGGGGAAGTTTTTTAGTGAGTGAGTGGTGAAGTGCTGGAATAGGTTGTCCAGAGAGGCTGTGGATGTCTCATCCCTGGAGGTGTTTATGGCCAGGTCGGATGGGGCTCTGGCTTGATCTAGCAGCTGGCAGCCCTGCTTGTGGCAGAGGGGTTGAAACTTGGTGATCCTTGAGATCCCTTCCAACCCAAGCCATTCTATGATTCTGTGATTTTGTGTCTGTACAGTTAGTTTCTGCTGTGCATCCTTTAGTGGATCTTCCCTATATGTGATCTGTCATCCTCCATGCCTAAGCTATTCCTGCTGTATAGTTTTATTGCATGCAGTTTGTTTTGCCTTCCACCATGTTTTATACGTTTTCAGGTTTAGTCCAGGTTGAAGTTGTTTTAAAAAAAAATGTTTAAAAGGAAAGTATTCCTTTGGGAAATAGGAAGAGAACAGGATTGATTGACTAGAGCAGCCTATGTGGCTGTTAAAACCAGTATCTCTCAGTGTGAATGATATTGATAGAATATTGACAGCCTGGTCACCTTTCCAGTGGAAGGAACTCTTGGAAGTCAGTTAAGTACATCAGCACAGTTAATTTATATGTCTCTTTAATCATTCGTTCCCATAGTCTTTTCTGAGATACTTATATGATATACTTATATGATAATTCATCAATCTTTTCAATACCCGTTCAAGTTTTCATTATACCAATGGGAGACTGAGGCCCTGCTATTTTTGGCTGTGTAGTATTTTACAATGATTTGGAAAATTTTAGATGATTATTTGATGTGTTAAGCTTTGAGCCTATTGCAAACTGGTTGAATATTATTTTTTTTTTTGTAAAGAGTGGCAAAATGGTTTTTAAGACTATGGTCGTCAAAATCATAGAATCATAGAATAGGATCATAGGATCATCACCAGCTTGCAAGGGACTCATAAAGATCATTGTGTTCGACTTCTGGCTCCACACAGGACCACCCAAAAATCAGACCATATGCCTGAGACCATTGTCCAGAAGCTTTTTGAACTCCAGCAGTTTGGTGCCCCACTTTCCTAGGGAAGCTGTTCCAATGTCAGAGCAGCCTCCCAGCGAAGAACCTTTTCCTAATAACCAACCTGAACACTGAATGAATACAAGATGGGGACTAACCTGCACATACTACCAGAGTGGAGTCCAAAACCAAGATTTCAAATCTCGTAGTGTAGCACATGGGAAAAGTTATGTCAACAAAGGAAAGTAATTCCAGAAACAGTCGTAATGAGCTATCCTGGAAGAAAGGGTCAGTACAGAAATATAGCTATTATGTCTCTTCCAGGCAGGCTACAAAGTTTTAAATAGCTTCTTTAGGATCTAAAGCAGAACCCTGATCTTCCCTCCAGATCAATCTCATAAGTTTTTTGCTGGGGAAAGAAAAACAATGTGTGTTAACAAACAAATGTGTGCTTTACAGGCAATCCTTTCTCAAATGCAAATAAACTCAGTGACTTCTATATTGCAAGATTGAATTTTAGCTTCTGTTAACTTCATTGCTCCTTTTCTATTCTATAAATTTGTGGAAAGATATCAATATTCTGTTATTCTGTATCTTCTAGCAACTTTTTTTTTTTTTTCTGGAAAAAATCAATTATCTTTTTTTGCCTGTATTTGGAAAATTCATCAGCATTTCCCTCTTCTTCCAGGATGATCAACCGTGATTCCCGTGTGAATTTGAGATATGCTTTCTAAATTATTTTTTATTCTGAGCAATAAAACCCTTTTTAAATGCATTTGTTTCTCTCTGGACTTAAATTTTTTTCTTGCTGTTTGAGTGAACTGGAAAAACATTTTTCCTAGGCTACCAGAACACATTCTTAGATTTGAAAGGTTAGTAGTTCTGAGTGATACTGCAGTGATATCTATTCCAGTTCCTTGATGTCTTTTTCCCCCCTGAAAATTCAATATTAGCATCATTGCATCCATATTGTTCTCATTTTTTTACAAATTCTATACACACATGGGATATTTATCATCCAGTATCAACATGTCAGATTGAGTATGATTAAATCAAAGTAGAAACCAAACAAAAATTAGGAGCTGCAAACAGCTCTGCATGGTCTTTATTGCACTATTGATTTTAAGCAGATCTCCTCATTGATTTTGGTGGGGAGTTTGGCTAAAAATCGATAGTATGAGATGGCTGTTGATTGCACCTCAAAATCTGTACGAAGACAATAAAAAGATTTTATGTGAAGGGGGGTCTTTTCAGTACTAGCATTAGCGTAAGAGTGGGGTGTGTTCTGATCACTGTCACTTCTGAACGACTTTTCCTTTAACAGATGATGCAGCCCGTGCACACAGGCTTATACATGTAGTTCAAACCTTTCTTTATGCATGAGTGAACAGGCAACACCATGGATTTCCACATAGTCCTGGAATAAGGATTGATTTCTATACACATGGGAGCTCTTAGGAGAGATGGATGGAAAGAAGTCTCTTTAATGTTTAAGTACTTTACCAAGAGAGTGGTGATGTGCTGGTACAGGCTGCTCAGAAAGGTTGTGGATGTCCCATCCCTGGAGGTGTTCAAGGCCAGGTTGGATGGGGCCCTGAGCAGCCTGGTCTAGTATTAGATATGGAGGTTGGTGGCCCTGCATGCTGCAGGGGGGTTGGAGATTCATGACCCTTGAGGTCCTTCCCAACCCAAGGCATTAAATGATTCTATGAATATTTTTATAAATGTTATAGATGCACATGTTTTCAGACAACACTAAATTAGGAGCTGCTGCTCCCTTGAGAGCAGAAAGGTGTTGCAGAGACATCTTGGTAAACTGGAGGATTGAGCAATCACCAACCACATGAAATTTAATAAAAGCCAAGTTAATAAAAGTGCGAAATTCTGCACCTATGGTGGAGCAACTCTGGAGCCACGTACATGCTGAGGATGAGAGGCATGAAGGCACCCTTGTGGAAAGGAATCTGAGAGTTATTGCTGACAGCAAAATGACAGAGTCAGCAGCGGACCCAGGCAGCTAGAAGAGCCAAGCCCACTCTGGGGTATATCCGGGCCAGCACTGCCACTGGGAGAGGGGAGGCACTGTCCCACTGTGCTCTGTGCAGCCTCACCTTGAGCCTGCTGCAGTTCAAGAAGTGTCTGGCCAACACTCTCAGAAATATAGATTGATTTTTAGGTAGTCCTGTGTGGAGCCAGGAGTTGGACTCAGTGATCCTTGTGAGTCCCTTCCAACTTGGGGTATTGTACGGTTTTGAGATTCTATAATTCTAAGTAGGACATAGTTTAGATAAGACTGGGAAAAGAGGCACTCAAGTCCCTGCTTTTAACAATTATGGAAACGTAAAGCGCCTACACACTTTAGCTATGGATTTGTGTAGTCTTCCACAAGAACAAGTTTGTTTTTTGAAGGCAAAAAGCTCCTCATCTCCTATGAAAAGACATCTTAGAAAGGTATTTTGCTGAATTCCTTGGTTCAGAGAATTATTATCAAAGGAACAATACCATTCCTTTCATTAGTTTCAGTGGAGCAGCTTTGTAGTTGTACAGTGGCTTCAGATTTAGTTTTGTAGCCATGCTTTACATTCAGTTTTACAGTTCTGTATTTGTTTTAAATGTAACAAGATTCATTTTAAAAGAAGACAGCAGTTTTGAAAGCTTCAGTACGTCTAAGAAATATGAAACTCCATCCAGCCATGACAACCCAACAGGCTTTACTACTCTTTTGTTGGTCATTCCATGTCATGAGACCTTTCATGGTACCCAAAAATAGTTTGTATTTCTATCTTCTTGATAGAATCAGTTTGGATTTTTATTGGTGCATTATTTATTTCTTCTGAATCAAAGTTTGCAATAAACTTCAGAAGAGCACTGAAAAATGCAAGGAGTATTTTTGCTGACGCAAGCCTGTTTATCTCACTCCTATTTCTAGCAATGCTTCAAAAAGACTCAGAAATACTATACTTGCTATTGAAGTAAGAAACTCAGTAGAAGGCAAAAAAATCCTGCATGTAAATGGATCTATAAACAAATTATTGGGAAAAAAAAGTTAATGATCCAACTATTGTAACGTGATTAAAGATGAAACATATCTTTGAGGTATGCAAGCTTACAAATCTCAGTTTGTTATAATAAGCTTAACTGACCAACTTTCCTCCTTTTAATTTGTTCTTTTCTTAGCAATTACGGAGAGCTATTTTTCAGATAGTTTTTTCTTTAAAATTCATTTTAGTTGAAATCATCTCTGAGGTTTGATCATCAGTACTGCCAGGTACCACTATTAACTTGGAAGCCTTGAGTTTAAAATTGAAGAGTCTCAATTGGACTAATATATTAAAGTACGTTATTTGTTACAAAGAATGGTAGATATTTTTTTCTTCTTAAATGCAAAGTCATTATATAGATCAGCTCTATTGTAACAAATGACTTTTAAAAACTCAAGATTTTTCTTATCTTATATAAATCTCTGAATTATTACAGAAAAAATCCCTATACGTGAAGATCTAGATCTCAGAAAAAGTCAGAAATTGAATATTTTCTTCCCCCTGCAAACACATAAACAAGCACACATACACATATGAAACCTAATTATTGCTTTTAGTTCATGAAATGCTTATTTCAAGATACTGAACTGCTAAGAACTTGAAAAGTGTATGCATTTCAAGACCACTAGGTGCTGCCTATTGACTACAGTATATTAAACCTAGGCAGTCTCTTAGAAGCGAGTACGAGGAAATAAGTGAATTATTCATGATATCAAGCTGAATTTGAGACCTTTTGCTTTCAAACATAGCCTGAGAAATTCAGAATAAAGCTACAAATACAGTAGACAGTTTATGATGTGTAATTAGAGGAGACATATCCTCAGCCACTTAGTTTTGAACCCTTAATTAGCAACACGGTGAATAAAAGCTATCAGGAAAATCCTACAGAAAGCCCTTCCAATATTTTAAGAAAGGAAAACACAAAGAGCCCTCTCCTATTCTGGTTTGACTGGCATAGTAGGGATTTACTGTCAGGCGATTACTGAGAATTGAAAAATGTAATTAAGGCTCACTTAAAAGTTTCTAATCTCACTTCAGCTCTGATGCTCATTATCATCTTAAGTGTGACACTCATTGTTTTTAAAATAACAAGTGAAGAGCTTGGTTCTTGCAGTTAACACTCAATCCTTCCTAATATATTTCATTACCTGCTAATTCTGTGCATGTTAAGGACAGGCAGGAATAAAAGAAGAAAGTTTTTCTACTTTGTTCTAGTAGAAAGTAGTAGTACAAATTTTTAGCTTTAATAATTGTAAATATGCTTAGGAATAGAAGTAAATGGTATTGACAATGTGTCAATATTCATATATTATGATAAATGAAACTGTTATAGAGATAAAACATGCAGTATCAAGAAAGTGGAGTTATTTATTTCATTTGTTTGATATTACTGTTCTCTAGTGAAGAAGTGAAGACGTGTCATTGCTCCTTCAATTCAGATAGACCATTTCTGCAGTAGCAAGGGTAACGGAGATGTGAAACTAATGTTGAAAGACAGACCAAGCATCGTCCACAGTTCATACAAAGATCTGATTAAAAATTTGAAAGACTTCTCTCCAAGTCAAGAAAATGAAGATAAGAATGACACTGTACCTTTCAAGGTCTGGAAAGGAAATGCTTGAGTAAACAATAAAATACAGTAGATTAGTAGCCTGAGAAAGAAAAGATTTATCACCTCTGTAAAAATTCTATCAATATCTCAAGTAAAGGTTGTCTTAAGGGAATACGTAAGCAAGTGAGAGTGTCCAAGACAGCAGGCTAACATAAAAGCACAGGTAAGATTCTGAAGCAAAGTTTAGAAACTATAGAAGCCTGCATGTTCAGCTTTCAGTTTCCCCTCCTTTTAATAGCACAGTGGAAATTATACAACCCAGAATGATGTTATGATCCAGAAATTGGAATGCGAATCAAAACACACTCCACATTATATTCATCTGCTAGGAATCCCAACACCATTTAAGCTAATTGGAAGTTTTTTTTTTTCTCCTCTAATTTCAGTATAGCAAGGCCGTATCCATCACTGCTTTGGCTGCTCTTGCACTTTAAGCACTGGTTAAGAAGTGGAGGCTGCTACTGGTCCTGAGGAACAGGAATGACATTCCCAACCACATTTCCAAATTTTTTTTTTTTTTTTTTTAAAAAAAAAAAACAGGTACAGTCAGGTTTGAAGCCACTCACTTCCCTGCTGCAGTTGTTCTCTTCTTCAGCAGAGAAAGAGACTTGGCATCGACTATTCGTATTGGCAGCACTGTGTGAAATTTATACAAACGTGGACAAAAGAAAAATGATGTATACTGGAGGCAGGAGCAGTCAAGCTCATCTGTTTCATGTTGTTACTTCTTTGCAGTGCATATTCTGTTTCCCAGCTCTAGAGCTGAGCATCGTTTGGGAAAGTCTAGTTGTTTGTACCATACATTTCTCCAGTCCATTTGCCAGGAAAAACAGCTTTACATCATGGTTAGGGTACTGAAGCCCTGGTACCAGAACTTGCCCCAAAGAACAGTGACCAGCTTATGGTATCAGTGCTTTATATTCCAGATTCCTGAAAATTCTTAAGTGAAAGTGTGTTATTTTCAGTTACAAGTGACAAGCTTAACCAAAGGACATGCTCAGTGCACGTCACTCACTGCTCAGAGATTAACATGTATATGCCAGGTCTTTGTCTGATCACACTGTTACAAGGTGTAGACCTCTACTTGTAGTGAAGCTGGCTTCTTTATTACAGTGTTGATAAGACCACAGTAACAAGCTGCCCATTTTGCAGATCAAACATTTGCTGTAAGTGAGGAAGGAAAATACCTGGTTGCACTTTCTAAAATTAAGTGTATTTACATCAACAGTTTATGTGCTAAATTTCAGAGAATCGTAGAGAGGTTTGGGTTGGAAGGGACCTCAAAGCCCACCCAGTCCCACCCCCCACCATGGGCAGGGCTGCCCCCCAGCAGCTCAGCTGCCCAGAGCCCCATCCAACCTTGGCCTTGAGCACCTCCAGGGATGGGGCACCACAGCTTCTCTGGGCAGCTGTGCCAGCGCCTCACCATCCTCTGAGTAAAGAATTTATTTGTAGTACCTTATCTATATCTACCCCCTTCTAGTTTAAAGCTGTTACCCATTGTCCTATTACTACAGACCCTGATAAAGCATCTCTCCTCATCTTGAGATTGAGGCCTACTTTGAATACTGTAAGGCCACCATAAGGTCTCCCAGAGACTTTTCTTATCCAGAACCCCAACACTCTTAGCCTACCTTCATAGGTGCTCCAGCCCCCTGGTCATCTTTTTGGCTCTCTTCAGGGCTCACTGCAACAGTCTCATGTCCTCATGTTGGTGCCCTCAGAGCTGAATGCAGAACTGCAAATGAGGTCTTTCAAGGGAAGTATAGAAGTGAACAGCCACCCACTTTGCCCTGCTGGTCATGCTTCATTTGACACAGGTGCTGCATTTCCAGCACTGTGCTAGAGAACCTGAAGGAAACTCCGGGACCCATTTACTTGCTTAAAAGTCATACAAAGTAGCAAGACTGTTGATCTTGTTACTATTATAAAATTAAACTGTCAATCAAAGTATCTTCATGGAAGACAGATTTTAAGCATTGCTCTAAGGATCATATCTGTCTGTTCTCCAATTTGTGTCCCACAGGTACTTTCTGGAATTCACCTCAGTGTTGCTTCCTTATTAAATTCTTACACAGTCTTCATTTTTTGACTTCTTTTTGTTGTTGTTTCACCCAGTGAAGTCCTGTTATCCATCTAGAACAACCATCAGGAAAGATGAGCAAAGGAGAGTAATTAAGCAACTCCTGCAGAGGCTCTTCTGTAATACCATGCTTTTTAAATTCTAAACCTGAAATTTTAAGAGATAGCATTAATTATTGCATACTAGTGTAAGAGCCCTCTGTAATTACTTCTTCATCTTTGGCTACACAGTGCTTTTCTCCTTTCAATGAAAGGACAAAGGATAATTATAGCTTATTAATGGACAAGGGAACAGTTATATACATACAGAAAAGAACTGTAAGTTTTGTATACAAAGCTTCAGAGGGAAAACAGTCAATGTGTTCATGCATTCCATTTTATAGACAGACTTTTTTTAAAAAATTTTGTTTTTCCTCTGAATGTTGTCTTTTTCAGAGGCACGGTAACTTCTTGCATGCAACAGTTTTATTTAGCACCATATGTGCATTTCTGTCTTATGGAAGGGGAAACTCACCAAAAATTGAGAGCTTTTATAATGGTTTTATTGGTTCTACTTCAAATGATTCTATCTTTTAGTTAGCCACAGATTTGAAAAACAGGAATTCAGAGCATAATGCAAAATTTTCATGCTGATGAATTACTCTTGTGATCCACAAGCATCCCAAATGACATTTCAATGTGTGTTTTTGCTATTTTAAATACTCAGTTTTTCATAGAACTCTAGTAACAACAGGTAATGTTTGACTTTAAATAGTTTCTGGAATATTTATTAAGTCTTTTGGCTGCAACAAACAAACAAAAAAAACCGTACATATTGCATTAATAAAGCTAGACCATCTGCTTCCTGCCATGATTAATACATTATTTGTTAGGGAAGGGATAAATCTGTATTGTAAGTTGTAGCTTTTTGTTTGCACTCCAAATCCTTTCAATTTAGTTCTTTAAAAGACAGCAAAGAGAAGCATGCCCTCCTCTCCAGGCCCTAACAAATATTACCATGACTCAGAAATGTAATTTGAGATTAGATTATTTCAATTTCAAAAGGAGCTTTGAGAAGCGCAGATATGTGAAAGATGCAAAGCCACCACCACAGTCTTTGTGGACCGTAATTTCTGAACTGTAGGCTTCTATTTTATTTGTTCAAGATCCACCACAAGATGGCTCTCTAGCAACAAAAATAGTAAGAAAATAAATCTGGAGCTAATTTTAAAATTATTTGCTGAGCTCTGACTGGGAAAAAGTCCACAAGCACAAACCTTTATGTGGTGCTGTTGGAGTTCAGGAAAAACAGCTTAGCTACCTCCTTATAATTTCAAACGTATCAGGTGTATTTCTCCCCCCACCCCCCCAACGTTATTTTCCTATAGGAAGCCACTAGGATATGACAGCACTCACTCAGCAATTCAGTGGTAGATAGCCACATCCATCTGTGACAAGTTAATAGTGTATTTGTTACATGGATGCTGAGTGTAACAGCACAAGAACTCATTGGTGTTGTTAGCTGAAGAAAAAGTTAAAAATAATTTATGCCCAATATAGAGGAAAGAAAATCAAGCATTTGTTCACATTTTATACAATTTTGCTCTCTACTATGATTTTGAAAGGAAGACAAAGATGCTCCAAACATCCAGTTATTTACTAAGGTTATATACATAGTTATTAGTTGACTGGCATACAGATTTGCTTTTTGGAAATAAAAGTTTGCATTTGTGCAAAGGTGTAGAGAAAGAACATGAATGTTGAAAATACATACCCAGTAAAAGTATTATCCATAGCTGCATGCAGTAATAATCTTAAGAATGTATGGTCCGAAGTAGCTGCTAGTAAAGGCCACCTTCCAAGAGCACGCACTGATTCTGCTAGAGATGAGAGCACTTCATATTTTTATCCTTCAGCTCATAAGTTATTGTCAAAAAGCAGAACTTCTCTACTCACAACAAGAGCTAAAACAAATTTCAGCTCTTTTAAAGGGAGCAGCCATTTTCATTCATCACTAGACACCTAAAAGGCAAAAAGTCCAGCCTAACTTTACTAACCTAGTTTAGCTGAACTTACCTTAGAGTTTATGCAAAGTTAACAAGGCAACAGAAGAAACAAATTCAGCATTTTTCCCCTTCTACTTTGAGTAGGGCAAATAAAACTGAGAAAATTAGATACTGTCCTTAGCTGCTTTTCAGCTGTGAGTCACGGCTGCTGGCTGTAGTTCAGTAATTGCCCACCTGAGAACTTCTGTTCCTATGAAGACAAAAATCAAACAGATTAAATTCACCTGTTTGAATTTTCCCCCTAGATGGAGCAGAAGAGCCCTTGTAGTCCGTTAACAGCTCTCAGGAAAGACTTACACCCATTTAGTTCAAAGCAAGGCAAAATTAGATTAGCTTGAACTATCTTCAGCAGCTTGTTGAGATAACACGTCCTGAAATGAAGTACTCCCATAGTCAAGAATAGAAAAGATGTGATACTAGAATCTGGTTTTCCTTCCTCCTCAGTTGCTAGCTGCTACCTAGGACTTACTGGCTCTCAGCAGTTGTGTTGAAAGGCTTAGTGAGTACCAGTAAATCAAAGGCTGGCAAAGATTTAATGTATTTGTGTGACTGAACTTAGATAGAGAGTATAGCCACAACCCATTGTTATTATTATTCTGATAGAGACCACTTCACAGAGACACTTCACTGTCTTGAGCTAAGGTGCTCATAATGAAATACAAGAAGATTACTGTTTTGGAGAGAGATTTATATCTAGTCTTCCCAATTCTAGTAAGAAATGGTCCTAAGCCACATGAGATGGGATCTAGACTTTCCTTAAGTTTAGTTGCATTCTGAATGAAGGCTTTGGTTCAGGAAAACTATTTATAAGCATTGACAGATCCATGGAAGTGAAGGGTCTGTTGTTGGAGGCTTCCTGGCTATCTGCATGGCTCCCTGTGGAGCAGTCCTGCAATATTCATAGAATGGCGTGGATTGGAAGGGACCTTAAGGATCATCTAATTCCAACCCTTCTACTCCCTGTGATAAAAGCTCTGTCTTGCAACACTTCAGTCCCAATCCTACCCTAGTTTCTTATAAGGGGTTCTTGCTGCCATGGTGACCTCTTTTTTTACTGTCCTTCTAATAAGTCATCTTTGACTGGGGTACTTGCACTGTCTTGAGCTAAGTTTACAGACAATACTAGACTTGTCCTATTTGGCTATAATGTAAGCATTTGGTTGTCTGAGAAACTGTGGGATAGATAGAATATGTCTGATGACTGACGCTGAGACATGGAAACAGCTGTATTGTACTGGATGTCATAGCTATACTTTCCCACACAATACTCCTACCCTACAAACCTTTACTGGAAAGGTAACATCCAGGTACAATCTGCTGCAAACTTAGTCTGATGAAAATGGCTCACTTCAGGTGTCCTTATATCTGTGCAATGGACCAGGCAGATTATATCTGTTATTACAGAATCACTGAGGTGAGAAGGGACCTCTGGAAGTCAGCCAGTCCAGCTGCTGACTTACATACATGCAGATTGCTTAAACAGTCCTTAACCTGGTCCTTCACCAGGATATGCCTTTCTTTTTTTTTTTTTTCCAGACTTTCCCACCAATCTCAGTGGGATTTTTGAAGAATGTTTTTCTAGGTAAAGAGTGAGGCACAGAAATCATCAAGTTTGCCCTTCACATCCCTTACTAGATTCTACATGAGGTGAGCCTTGTCGTTTCTAACCCTCTTACCTGCAAAGTCAGATAGATTTTATATTCCTTCTGGGATGCTCGATCTTTCATCAAGCTTCCTGTACACTTGTCTGTCATGCCTGCTGAATGTACTTCAGCAAACATGGAAAAGAGCAATGATATTCTTTGCCCATCACCAGTCATCTGTCAAGACCAATCAAGCTGAGTTTGTCAGTTTCTCCTTTCGTCTAGAGACTTAGCATAGTTTTACTCCTAGCCACTGAAAGAAGCTAAGGCCAGAAAGGATGCAACATCACCTGTACATCAATGGGTAACATCAGCTCAGAAGTGAAGTTGTTGGCACAGTGTTTTAAAGCCTGTTGCAACAATTCCAGCCCTCCCAGAAGGACTAGGGAGAATGCTGCCAGTTTGTAAATATTAAAAATAATAATAATTTAAAAAATATTGGAGATAAAACAAAAGAAAATATACATTTAGTTGCACAGAGAATCCAGCAGAGCACTTTGTCCCCAGCTGGATCATCTACACAGTGTGCAGCACAAGCTGCACAAGGACTACCAGGCCCAGATGTCACTGCAATGTGAACAGAAGGAAGCACAGTGGATGCAGCAGTGTCTTGTGATCTGAAGCAGACTTCTTGCACTGAGCAGTGCCTTTGAGATGTGGCAGCTCGCTCCTGTGTTTATATTCAGTAAATCCAAACAGACTTCTCTTGTTACTGCTCTACGTTTACAGGAACAATGGATTTTTTTTTTGTTATCCCAAGATCAAAGAACATGATAAATATGTTACATTGCTGTACTGTTTACTTCTTTTTAGCAGTTTTATGTTGAAACAATGAGAAAGGTAGCTTGGCCACTCGGAACATGGTGTATTGCTCTTTGGCAAGTGAAGTTTGGGATGTACAGGACAAATTGTCATCATAGTTGGTGTGTCATTGAGACAAATAGAAAAAAGATACAACGTAATAGAAATCTCATGATCTTGCACAAGGTTAAAATTAAGAAATATTTGCAGATTCAAATGGAGAAAAAATGCATTTTCAAATTATTTATGACTATATAATAAAATACTAGTAATTAAGATAGTAACAATATTTTGTAAATAGAAATGTGCAATATACTCTGTACAAACTCAGAAGTCATCTGAGTGAAATAAGCATCAATGAAAATAAAACAATACATTTCATCAGTGAGGTTCAAAGGTAACCATGCTACTATATTGCAAAATTTGCAGTTCATGACTCACGTGATGATGGCAGTCTTAAGTGACAAAGCATAAAGCAGTGGTTTGTGCAGAATGTAGAAATAGAGACAACATAGACTCAACACATAAAGCAACTGTATGGAACAAGAAGAAACAAAGTTGTGGAAATGCCCTCACTGTTTGCAGTTTGAGACAAACATTTCCTTCTTAAAAAAAAAAATAATAATGTATTGAGTTAGTCAACAATGAATAACATTCTCAGGGTATTAAAGCATTAGCTATTGTATTTTATCCTGTGAGATCTGTATCATCAATCTATATTTGCCCCCAGCACCATACTGGGTTATGTAGGCGCATGTGGTTTATCAAAGTATAATATTTTGTTAGATCTGGCAGTCTTTAGGATTCTGTCACACCACTAATCAGAATTAGAAGAGGCAACTTTTTTCTCCTGCTCTGTGTGGGGTACTTATGCTCCTAGACAGCTGAAAGCACCAGAGACCTTTCTTTTCTCATCATTACAGCTTAGGAGTGCCGCAAGCACATGACCAATTTTCAACCAAAAGATGTAATTCAAAGCTAATATTGTTGAGGATCTTCACTCAAGGGATACACTGAATGGACAGTTTCCCAGTGACCCATAATGGAACCTGGAGCGCGTGTATGTTCTCATATGATTAAGTCTGATTAGGCATCAGAACTGCTAATTTTCACTTGATAAATGAAATATTAAAGGTTGTACTGCCTACATACCACTGGTCCATCAAGCTGCACTTTCAAGAAGGCACACATTACTGCCAGGATGGCCTTGAGTAAGTAGGACTGGAGTGAGCAGTGCTCTTCTATTTTTCTCTCAGTCATCCAATCAGAAGAAATAAAATATTAGCCCTGATTGGGATTGTCTATGTATCACTCTGAAAGACATGTATGAAAACCCAAGAGCTGTAGCACCAAATCCCAATCTGTAACTCCCAAGAACAGGCATGTATTGTGGAAGAACTGCAGGTGTGAGAGCTGAGGGGTTCAGCATTCCCAGGCTGTATCCTGCTTTAGTGTACAAAATTTTATGCATTGAATACATTTGTTTTTATATAAGCAGTAACAGAATCAGGCAAATACTATTTTTCAGAGTTATCCTGAATATCTTAAAGCAACTCCTGACACCTGGTACTGGGTATGTTGGAAAGTACCAAGTTTTGCCCAGTTCTCTGTTGTTGTGACAAGGTTATCAAATGTTCTTGTTAAATCAGTGCTCTATCAAAATAAACTCACTATAGTTGATATATTGAAGGTGTTTTCCAGTGAGGATATAGCTATTATCAGAGACAACAATAAATGGACTAAAATGTATTTGAAAAATCATTTCATCTAGGAACATTGTCTTTCAGGCTTGTATGCTGCCAAGTAAACTCCTACAGGGTCTTCTAGGACCAGCCTCTAAACATGGATATGTACAAGTTCCTTCACACAGATAAATAACCTGCAGCAGAACTAATCTTCTGGAAACAGTTACTCATATGCCTTAGTGCTTACAGGACTCAGCAATTCTATATTTGCATCAGGCAGTTAAAATTGCCAAGACTAATAGTGTAAAAGTGGTTAAATTATCACATGAAAAAGATACAGAACTCTTGCTGACGTCTGTACACTGGTCCAAGAAAGTGTTTTCTACAAAATTCTTTAGTGAATTACAATAATAATACTTTATTTGCTTAATGTCAAGCTATCATCAGTCCCATGCAAATTGTTAACTTAGCAACAAAATACCATGTAATTGTCACTACAATCTTAAGCCTCAGCAGTCTTGATTTTCAAAATAGTAGTTCATCAATAAACCATTGTAAAGGCTTTAAGCTCCAACAGGAATGCAGTAAGGAAGCTCTTTTCATCTGCAATGTCAATAAGCTGAGATGAGACAAGAAACTAGATTTATCAAAGTGACAACTGAATATATATATTTTAAATGTAATGAATAAATGACATCCTTATTAATTATTTACCTACTTTCAACTTTAATAAACAGTTCTAGTGATAATGACTAGATTTTTTTTTTTTTTTGGCATTAGGAAAGTAAACTGACACATACCTAGCATAGTTAAATAAAGCCTAGTTCAATATTCATAAATGATAGCTTTGTATGTAGAACCCTAGTTGAACAACCAGAACTATTCATTTCATTTTTAAAAAGTAGATACCTGTGAGTGCCATTTAGTCATTACTCAGAATTACTTGTTATCTTTGATGAACTTAGTCTGTGCTTGCATCTGGTACAAGACTGCATACTAATGCCAATCAAGAGTGCAAATACGCAAAGAAAAAATATTTGGGATGTGAATTTTAAATAGTCTTGGTATCATTTTCATTCCAGTTCCCATCGGATCAGGGACTGCAGTGGTGTGATTGTGTAGCTCCCCTTGCCACACAACATTTACTTTCTGTAACCTTGTTCAAGTGATAGCTACCAGTGGTGGTTGTGATGGCTACATTTGACTTAAGCAGACAATCAACTATGGCAGTCATTGTGGATGTGACTGGTTGTGATGGCTGCATCTGGATCAAAGTAGATTTGTGGATAACAGACAACAACACAATAGCCAAGGGCTAATCTAAACAATATGTCTGCTTAGCCACTGGTCAATGTTCAAGAGAACACTGAAAGTTTGGAAGTTTGTTTGAACAGAAGTTTGGAAGAATGTCCAACTCAAGCCAAATTTGAATGAAGCATGTTTGTAAATATGACTGTGAATGACTATGAAGTTGTACGCAAAAATGACTATGAATCATTCTCCTTACCTGTACTTCTTATACAACAGCAGGCTGCATGACAGGATCTCCCCTTGTCTAGGGACATCTCTCAAAGTTACACCTGTTGATGAAATCCCTTGTGCCTTGATGTCAAAAGATTCTTTGACATTACAGTTCCTCAGGAAGTGACTAACAGCTTGCTAAACATTTCAAGCTGCACTAAGACCATATTGTTAATTGACTGTGCACATAAAATCCCTTAAATATAAGACACTGATCAAGTGTGGGACTGAGAGTGGAAGCAGGCTCCTTATCTTTCTGGTTCAAGATCTCTTGAATGAGTGGGCTTAACCCTGTCCTCTATTCAATAAATAATGAAATGCACCTTGCCATCTCAGATTTTGTTAAGTTGCTGTCTTACATATGATTAAAATTTGTTAGATCACTACAATATATCAGTAAATATATTGCTGCTTTTCTCTTATGAATAAAGTGCGTTACGCTTTCCATAGCAACACCCTCTTCAAAAATGCTACCACTGGGGCAAGAAGAAATATCACTATACTTAGAGAAATCTGTCTCTATTCTTGTGACAAGAAATGCACTGTAAATGGGCATTTTTCCTATCCCTCAGTCCATTCCATTTGTTCTTATTCTCATACCAATTTCAAGTCACTCACCCATATCCTGCACATTAGGGCTGGTTAGGACATACTATTCATTTATCATACAGGAAACAGGCTGCTTCACTAGTCAGAGGTTTTTCAGGAAGGCGTCTGTTTTGATGAGGCTTTTTCTGCAGGTCTGAAAAGTAGGAGAGAGCCAATGTTTCAGGACAGCACTGTGATCACCAGGAATCACAGCTGCACACGTGCCAATTCAGAAATTTTCATTCTGAAAACATGCACTTTGACACACTTCCATTTTGTGCAAACAACAGAAACGGTTTGTTTTTATCATCGTAAAGAATGAAAACCAGCAGCAACAATAAGTGTCACAACCTGAAGAGCTGCCACAAAGCAGAAATGTCATCCCGCGGTCAAGATTTGGAGACATTTAGTTTGGAGAAATAACACAGTTTCTGAGACGAAGAGAAAAAAAGATGATGTAGCTGATTTTCTGCAATCAGCTTCTATTTTCTCATATCCTTTTAGTTAAAGTATCTATTTTAAAGTTTCCTGTAGCGTCTGTTATCATCCCCTCTAAGTAACACAGAGGAAATTTTGAAACGCAAATACTCAATAATAATAATAATAATAAAAACAATAATAACAAACACGAATGTCAGGGAAGCAATTACTTCAATTCTGGCTTTGAAAAGCTCTCCCGCTGAATCATTAAACAATCCCGGTTATCTCTAACCTCAGTACATTTATCTGTAGGGAGATTAATGCTCTTTTGTTTTGGGTCATTTTTCAAAATGTTTTCCTTTGTTTTCCGTTCATTTTTCTCAAGATGACTCTACTGTGATGTGATACCCATTAGGACACTGGCTCCTCACCTCTGAAGAGATGGATGAAAAGACTTTAGCCTTTCATATTTGCCTCTTACATTTATTCAGTCATAAACCACTGCACAGGAGGAAACAAAAAGCAGGAGGAAATGCAGAAACTGGAGCAGAGACACAGCGCAAGTAGTACAACTGCAAGGGAAACACTTTTTTATCTATCAAGCCTATTTTAACCTGCATTAGGTTGTCAGCGCTCAGGTCAATGCATTGCATCAGCTGCACTGAGGGGAAGTTGGTACGTGGCCCCACTTCTGCTGCTGTGGGCAGGTTTGGCATCTCACTCTGGCAACAGCTTTCTCCCTGCTTTGGAGGATGACAGACCAGACAGTAGCTAGAAGAGAGCTATTTGCATAAAATGTGTTGCAAAAACTGGATTTCCAAACAAAGGCTTCTCTTAATGTATTTCTTCTATTTCAATAAAAGCACATTAAAAAAAAGATGGTTATTTGGAATTGTTACACATTACAGTGAATACGAATACACTCTTATAAATGAATAAAATGCTAAAGCTTCTTACGTTAAGATCTGTCACTCAGTCTCAGCTAAAGTTTATCCTCTTCAGAAAGGTTTAAATTTTCTACTGAAACAAATATAAATCAGCACCCCAATTCTAGTCATTGAAATGGTGGTTTGCTTTGTTTCTCTTGACAAAAATCAGATGGGATCCCGTTGGCAAGCTTGCAATGAATGCCTTAGTGGTCAGAACAATCACCTTTAATCATTTCAAGCCTGGAGCCATTCTGATAAAAAAAGGGGAAAATCCAGGTGTTGCAGTCTCCACCTTCATGAGAAAAACTCCATCTCTGGGTGCAATGCCATGACCATGACCCAAGAAAGTGGGGTCAGAGGGAACGATGAAGTAAGTCCAGCCCAGCCTGGAAATGTTCTTTATCACAGTGGGGAACTCTTTTCAGGATCAGGAGAGTGACTGCTGCCTTTCAGACAGCTTTAACCTGACTGTGGAGGTGCAGGGGAAGAAGAACAGTAAATGTGAGGTAATGCCCTGCTCCATACTGTGTGATGGGCTGTGCAGTTAATTGGAGAAGCACTTACTCAGGAGCCTCAGAGAGCTAGCTCTGTGAAGCTAGCTGACAGGAAAAAGTGAATGTGTTGTTTGTGACGGCTCACGCCCAGGAAGATGGTCTCAATCTCTTTCCCAATGGGAATCTTTTACAGAAAGTCATAGCAAACATCAGGCCAGGCACTAGGCAGTTCTGAGGTTGCACTGTCCTCACATTTCAGAAATGGTGTGTATAGGCCATTTTGTTATTTACACTGGAAATCACAGCTTCCTACCAAAAGCTGAGGAGGCTAAATGAGATTTGTTAACACCTTAGGATTTCCTGCAGGGCTGAGGTCCATGCCCCGTGTGTGGGTGTTGATAGTGTCACTGTATGACAAGGGAACGGCATATAGAAATCGAAATGATTGTTCAGCATGAATGTGATTTTTTATCATGGACTTTGCAGCATATATGAACCAACTATGATCTTGTCATAAGAAAATGGGAGGAAAATCTATCAGCAAAAAAAATATGTTAACAGATCTTCTCAAGTTTAGTTTCTCTCCTTTCGCTCAGCTTATTTTCAGTTATTGTAAGAGCTGAGAACTGCCTCTGTTTGCTTCTCCCCCCCTGCTCTATCTCTGAGCTCTCTCTGCTGCTCAAACTCTGCCAGGCTGAAGCTGCTATGCTGGAGGTGCTTTTGGATCTGACTGCTTCCCAGTAACATCTAGGGAAAAAGGAATCTGGACTTGGACCAGAAAACAGCAAATGGAAATGGGGAGATAAGCTGTGTATTACAGACCAGTTGTTCTCTACCTCTTCTGTCCCCAGCGGCACCATGCAATCAGTTCTTGATTACCCATGCTCAGAGATGTATGTTGGCCCATGTAAAATGTAACTAATGAAAACCATATGGCAATTAAACGATGAAAATATTCAGTAAAAATTATATCGGGGAAGGGAAACAGCCAGTAAAACTCCTGAGAGCAGAGCATGATGGTCTTCAAGCTGACTCCGATTTGAACTGTTAGATCCACACTACCTGGTGCCATCAGCTTCTGGATAAAAGGAGCTGTAGGAATCTCTTTGAGCAGGCTGATCATCTGCACCTCAGACAGTCTGCTCTAAAACAATACAAAGGCAGTGCCAAACAAAATGCAGGACCTCCTTTCTTCCTGTCTTTAAAGACAAATGATGATCACAGGCTTCTGAAATCTGTCCTGGTCCTTATTATCCTCCCCTAGATGGTGAATAAGCCAGACGCTTGGCACAGAGCTACTCTAGTCTTCTTATTGACACAACTAAAAACCTCAGTTTTCTAATCTCTTACCCAGCAGAGTTCAGAGAAAGATCCAAGCCCTAGGCTTATTTGTTCCCATCAATGCTGTGATCAACTTTTCTTTACTGTGAACATAAAGCTCTTCCTTCAACAATTATATTTCAAATCTGCCACAGGAATAATTGGACTTGAAAAATTTTTAATCTCATCTCATAGTTTCCCTGTGGGCTCCCAAAAGAAAACAGCTCAGCTGCTATCCACTGCAGGTGAAGTTGCTCAGTGATCAGCACTGAGTGACAGTACCTGCAATCACAACAGGTGAACACCACTGAGAGCTTTGTTGTGAAACAGCCCAGCTGCTGAAATGAAGAACCCAGTACCACAAAAGAGTCAAAATACTGTGGTCTGATGAAATGAAAAGGACAGGCTGTTAGCAGTTCATTGCTGCACCACCAGGTTTCATAGTGCGTTACTCACCTAGAAGATAAAACTGAAGATGTTGTTCAACTAATATGTGCAAGATTATCAAATACATCTGCATGTTTACCATCTTTATCCTGGCCTGGTGTGTTTCAGCTCTCAGTAGAAGGAAACAAGAAATACTACCTCTTCAAACTGTTCCTCTTAGAAACTGCTGTCTGCTGGTAGTTCGATGAAAATACAAGAAGGCTTTGTGTTTGGGAACACTGACTGTTACCCTATGGGATTACAAGTCTCTGTAGCGCATTGTGAAATCAATGCTTAGCTTTCAGAAGCCTACAGAAAACAGCAGGGGGATCTTAGATACAAAACTGATGGGAACTTAAACAAGCCAGGACTCTTGCAGTGATAGCTCTGAAGCCATCAGATTCCCTATGGAATGGCTATAGGGCATCACTTGTATTGAAATCAGAAGTCTTCTGATTCCCACCATTCCACAGTAAAATTGTTGGAAGGATATTGTGTCTCTTCCTACCTGCTACAAACTGTCAGACTATGTCTTTTGGTGACATCTAGTCTGACATTAAATAATGCAATAGTAGGGGGAAAAGAGCTCCATAAATGTCAGAAATATAAAACCCCAAGGAATAATTTGTGTGGGTTTACCAAGAATAAGTAGTACCACCCATGCTAGATTGTTTTTTGATAGAATTACGAAATTAATGGATGATAGAAATGAAATCTATTAAACAATTCTGAGCTTTCAGTAAGGTATTTGATATAGTGTGTCACAAAATCTTGTGTGAAAAATGTGTAGCCATCTGACCTGCAAAGTAAGCATCATGAGAGTTGAGGATTGAATCAAAGACTTAAGAAGAGGGAAAGTTAAAAAATAAATGACAAACTGGAAAGAAGAATTTACTCTGGGCTCTTCAACATCCAGTGCTAATTTCAGCCCCATTTTATGCCTTAGGGAACTGTCAATGAGATGTGGAGGTGACAGTAATTTGAGGATTCAGCTGAAATAGAAATCTAAGCAGAAATTGGTAGGAAGACGAGTTTCCTTTTGGCCTCAACTTATCTCAATAGCAGCACCCTGTAGCAATCCCCAGAAAAACAAAGAAAACCTTATGTGCAAGGGAGGGGAAGATGAAGGGGAAGGCAGCACGCTAGATCACAGCATTTAATGAAGGCCTGGACTGGCAGGCCTTGGTGCAGAGACTGAAAGAGGACCTGGTGACCAGCTGGCCCTCAGCTTAGCTTCTCTCATTGTCCCTTGGGGCACCCTCTGGGCATTGGTTTTCTTTTGCTTTCTCCTTTCTCTGACAGCCTGCAAGGCTGAGATGCCAGCAGAGACCTATAGAGGTGGGAATTGAAGAGAAATTAGCAACCCAACTCGCATACTGCACAAAAAGGGTATTTTAAGGAGTATGCAGGAATGTTTTATATCATGTCACAGGAAGGTCCTGTCTGCAGAGTGCAGATGAAACTAGACTTCAAATACAGCTTTGCTGTACTGATTTTTGCTCACATTTCTATGTGTCTTCAATAATAAATAGCATCCTCTCCCCACCACCTCTCAGTTAAGCTGCATCTTGTAAAAAGAGCATGTCTCAGAAATGATCCTGCAGGTGCCCACATCCTCAGGTACCCGTGTGGGTGGCAGTGCCCTGTCTGCAGCCTAACCAGGGAAGGGGAGAGGAAGAAGTCCCATGCCTAGTGGGGAAGGGGAGAGGAACAGGCCCCATGCCTGACCAGAGAAGGCGTGAGGAGTAGCCCTGGACCACACCACACCGGAGGCCACTTGGCTTTGCTCTTTCCTGCAATCACAACTGCTGAATTAAAAATATCTCCTGGATGTGTAGATTACAGCAGCACTATCAGCTTCTTCCAAGCAGTTTTTTAATGTCCTGTGCCTGGAGAAAAGAGGTGGAATAAGTGAAGAAGAGCAAGCTTGTGGCACAGCCCTGGAGAGCCCCCTGAGCCCTTGGAGCCTCACACTTAGTGCCAACACCAGCTTCTCCAACTTCTTATAAGCACTTATTTCCTTCCCTCCTTTCCCTCCTCCATAATAATAACACTCAATCTGGAGTGTGGATGGCTACAGCCACTCATATATCTGGAAAGTGCCTTTTATTCCTTTATAAGTGGTGTAGCAATTTATATTCTGAAGGTCCTGGACCTCCTGTTACTCATTTTTTCAGGTGTTTTAGATTTTTGAGTAAGTATAGTAGCAAACATGAGTGACAGTAAAACCTCGCCTTACAGAGAGACTAGTTTTCTTCTTTTACAGAGATTAGTGTTATTCTTTATGAATAAAAAAGAAATCTCTTGGCTGATGAACTTTGCTATGACACTGGGAGGGAATGGCTCCAGACAGTTGTTCCCTTTCTTCCTCCAGAATCGCTTCACTCAGCAGCTATTTGTTGGATACTGAATAAGCCAAGGAGAAGTGCCATTTCTTGCTGAGACTCAGTGATCAGCTCTTGTGCTGGGGGAGCAGGCTGCAGGAGCTGAGCCCTGCTGAGGACAGCTGCCTGGAGCCCTGATTCAACAGGCAGGTAGCCTTCGTAGGCAGCCCAGGCTCCTGGGGTCAGCACTGGCACAGTCCACTGGGTGCAAACACCTGGGTTTGGAAGGACCTGGTGGTCCTTTTTGGGTAGCATCCCCTACAAAACACGTTTTCATCTAATTTACCTCTCCTGGTTTGCAAATAAGCAGGCAATGTCACATCCGCTAAACAGCTACAATTATGCAGCATCATAAATTAAACTTTTTAATTTGCCAAAATTTCTGGCTTATATCATTTATCATGCTGAGCCCTCGTTCAGAGAGGCAGAAATGCTTCCTGTGCTGCTGTATACAAGAGGGAATCTATTTCCCCTTGCCCTGCGGTGCAGGATAAGAGTGTGGATGCTGAGGGATAATGTTGGCAGCAGGAGAAACTGACCAGTGGGATGAATGGATCCTTGGTGAGGCATTAGCTCCAGGACACTGTGCTGTGGTTTGTGCCACAGATCCACCACAGCTGCTTTAGGAAATGAGTGTCCTGCTGTCTGGGTCACCACAACACAAAATGGAGCCCAGAGCAGCACTGAGGAGCAAGCTGCTTCACTGCTGTCAGGGCAGTTCCTATGAACAGGAGCATGATGCTCAGATTAGCAGTGCTGTTCCCCACTGAGCAGGCTGGCATCAGCTACAAACACTTTGCAACACAGGAGGTGAAGTCTCCCTCAGAAGCTGGATGGTTTTGACCTCTGTCCTCCCTCAGCTCGCAGCTCAAAATTTCTTAACCTGTGAGACGGGGAATCATTGAGGTTATTTCCATAAATGCGTTCCACCGATGAAGGCTGGGTTTTGAAGATTGATGTGTCTCTAAGACTCTTTAATACTGTGAACATCTCTAGGAAAGTTATTAATGACTCTGGTTTTTATGTACAACAGCAAGGTTGTGTTGATGCTTCCTAAAAAATAAAGCGGAAGTGTGAGCTTGTTTCAAATCTCGTAATTCTGGACTACAGTGGGGTGCTTGCAATGTTCTTCTCCATGAAAGGTTTTGAAGGATTTTCTCTGATGCCTTTCCTTAAAACTGAGCTCTGGATACTATTCTCTGTTTGGAAGGAGGTGGTAGGTTCTCCTTCCAAACAATAAACAAAAATTTACTTATGGACTTGATAAGATTGGGGTAAGGGATGTGAAAGGAAAATACTATAGTGAAAAAAGAAATACCAGAGGTCACAGCAATTTGAGGTGGTTTTTTTTTTTTTTTTTTGGAATAAACGTATGAAGATTTATCTCAGCAGCAAGTAATACAAATAAGTTAAACTAGTCATATGCAGTTGCCCTTTTCCATAAGCAACAAATCTATGTCAGATGTAGATATATGTGGTTGTGCTTAGGTAAGTAAGCTGCATTTAAGGAACTTAGCCCCCAAAATTGTAGCAATTCACAGCCTTGTTGCGGTCTCTTCTGACGGAATATAATCTCTTGATCAAGTTAAATATACACATTGCCCATTTGTTGTTAAAGAAATTTCAGGTCCAGCGGTGGAGCAAGCCCGTGCTGTTAGGCTGGTACCATTAAGTCTTATGGAAGCTGAACCAAATAGCTTCAACATGCCTCATCACCATGCAAAATGTATTTAGAGCTTCGCACCTGTGAGCTGGAAAAAAAATATGCTAACTTATACAGCAATAAGGAATGATTTGTGATGTTAATGGCTTTCCCATCTATACATTACCAGACGAAATATATTGCATAATTTATGAAATTGCTTTAGTGCTCACAGCACAAATGGTGCCTCCCGATTGGCTAAATTCAGTGCCATATGTTCTATATAAAGTGTATTTATACTCAACCAAGATATAAATTGTAAGGAAGCCTTGAGTACAATGATAAAATTATAAACACATTTTCCGCCTGTTGAACATAGAATTTATATCTGTAATCTTGTCTTGGTTGTGTTGCAACAGTCAACTTGGCTTCTATATTCGCCCCCAAAGGCTTTCTTCAAATATTCCCTTACTAAAAGTATTTTTTGAAGCTCTACAACCAGACAATTAAGTGAATACAAAGAGCTCAATAATTACTTCATTCAGCCAGTATCATGTCATGTGTGGTAATGTCTTTCTTCCTTTTAGTTTATTTGATCTAGTGATATGCTACACTGATAGACTACCTTCCAATTCTGCATTCAGCTCCATTACCAGCAGTTTTAAGAGAATATATCAGTTAGATTTTTCATTCTCATCAACTGATCACAGCATTTCAAATGTTACCCCTCTATTATACATATATGTTAATGTATAGACATTTAATTACTTCATTTCCCAACTGTTTGAATTGCATTATCATACAGTGAGAGACCTTAAATCTACACGCCAGGCCTCGATTCATCCCCTATGAGAGAAACTGTCTGTATAAAGCTTCTGATGGTGGCTGCCCTTTACCAGTATTCCAGGAACACCTGTCTGTGCAGGCAGATGGCCTTTGAGGACAGCGTACCCTGCGCCTGTCTCTGTCACTGTGGGACCACGGTCCCAGGCTAGGCAGACCTCTAGTAGGCTCCTGGGTCAAGGCCTCGGTGCGTGTGCTTTGTTTGAAACAGCTTTCTGACAGTCCTGGTGGGCATCAGCCAGGTTGGCTGAGTCTTCTCTTTCCTTTTTCCAGAGAGAAGTGAAGATCCATTTAAGGGCTGCCAGCTTTGTTAGCTGATTGATGGGCTCCTGGCCTGGCTGAGCGCTGCTCTGAAGGTTAGGTTTCCTGAAAGCCAATGTGAATTCCCCCCCTCCCCCCCAAGGCATGCTGGCACTTGTAGAACAAGCAATTTATCTGCCTGGCTGCTGGATGTATTAATATTTGAAGTTAATTTGTCTGCTTGAATAATCTGGTGCCAAATCATGTAGCCATTTATCAGCTGTAATGGGAAGATGCCACTCTTGCCTACCCGCTTTTAGGGGTAACCAGCATAACCTCAGCACACTAACACAGACGATTACTGAAAATTACATTGCAGTATTGTTCTGACTGCTTGGTTACAAGAAGTATTTAGTAGTTTTATGGGAAAGGTTGGACTAAATTACAGCCAAGTAGTCGAGATGAAGCGTAACAAATGTACAGTTTTCCGAGCAGTTCCAGTGAGGGGAGGGTGTCCAATTCTTTGTGTCTCAGCTAAATAAAACCTGCAGTAAGCGTGAATGTTGAAAGAGAGCACTCAGAAGATATTTTGGGAGGGAGGATGTTCTGTTTAGGAGCAGGGGAGGCAAACCCCAACCAAGCCAATGTGCTGCCTGGGCTGTGCTAACAGACACCGTGGGACTGTGGGAGGAAGAACAATGCTGTCAGCATAAACGAGAATCCTGGCTGGAGAAGAAACATTTGGCAAAGCTGTCTGTGTGAGCAGAGTGGCCCTTGCAGCATGGTTGGAGATTCAGAATGTGGGTCAGAGTAATTTGGCAAGAGAGGACATAGTCAAGGGTGAAGGTGGAAAGAATGCAGACAAAGAGGAGGAGCACAGTCTGACCAGCATGCTTCCTCATCTGGTAGGAAGGCAGTGCAGTTTAACATATCAGAACTTCATTCCAATTACAATAGCACTCACCTGCTTCTCCTTTTGGCTGACAGACTGAGGCACAGCTTAGCACAAGGCTGCCTAAGAAGGCAGAAGGTAAATTGCTCATGTACTGTTTGTTACTGGATGAGCTGGAGACTCATGGTCGCACTACTTCTTACTAGATTGTGACAGATTGGTACAGGCAGCTTAGAAGCACAAGGATGTGAAAAATAGTTTGTGGGGTGTACTTAGTTCATATTCCACCAGGAAAAGGCCAGTGTATACACAAATTAAATGCAATGAAGCAAAAGAGTTGCAAACCATTGGCAGATGATTTTCAGTGGTGCTTTTCCTGAGGACTTCCTCAAGAGCCTATTGTTCTCAGATGAAGACTGAAATCATTCCCACATATAAGGCCACAATCTACCAGTGTGGCTGCATCTGTACTGTTCTCCTCCCCTTCTTCTAATATCACTGGTCTGGATGAAACTGCAGCCAAGCTACATTGCAGTCTGTGTAGTGTGCACTACTGATGAAATTCCTGTGCATGGCCAACAAAGGTCATTGTCCTTATGCTGTGTCCTTATACTGCCCCATGTGTAATGTGAAGACTAAGGACATGATCCAGCATGGTGCTCTGTCTTCTGAGTTATCCAAAGGTAATAGTTCCTGTGGGAACAACTCCTCAGGGTCAGATGCCACCTCCATGTATAACAACTGCAGTCTAAGAGGTTACAGGCAGGTGTTGTGTATCTGTATGATTTGTTCATGGCAGAGCAGAAATGCTAGCAGAGATTTTTTGTTGTAGTAATCATTGGTTATAGACAGAAATAGAAATGGCCTTATCAGAGTGCAAATCACAGAATCACAGAATGGCCAGAGTTTGAAGGGAACTCAAGGATCATGAATCTCCAACGCCCCAAATACTGACCAGCAATACCCCAAATCTCAGTGTGTTATCAACACTGTTTTGGTCATAAATCCAAAATACAGCAGCATACGGCCAGCTATGAAGAAGACTAACTAGATCCCAGACAGACCCATAACACCGCTTGGACATGACTAGTACAAGGCTGGATGCACTCAAATGCAAAATGTGTGTGACTATCAAGTTGCTTTTCGTGCACACGTGAGAATGGGCAAAAGGATATTAATGCAAGCATTTGTAAGACAGGAAGTTTTGATGGCATGTACTCTGGCATAGCAGCAGTAGCAATGTACGTCTAGCATGAATGATAGTTCTGCTTTAATTGTGGCCTTTTAACAAAACTTCTCACACACAAAAAAAAATTACTGGAAATATCAGGACTGTAGAGATACAATTAAAAATCCTCTAGTTGCTACTGAAAACACAACAGTAGGAGAGTTGCTTTGAAAAGGCTGTCAGTGAATATGAGATATTCATCTCCCCTGGTACCTTCCTTAGACAAGCTACAGCAAGCAGCTCACAGTATTCATTGTCAAAGTACATTTCTTCTGTGCTTTTGTGCATGGAGTGTTATGCACAGACTTAGAAAAAACCATGGCAGAAATCCCAATCTCTGCATGCCTCATGTTCCCTTTCTACCTATTACCCAGAGAGAGTGTAGTTTCCTGTGATGACAAGACTGGAAGGGATGTGGAATGGAGGCTCATAGTGGGTGTTAGATGTGATCCTGGAGTGAGAAGCAAGACAGTGGCAACCAAGAGCAAAGCATCTTCCAGGAAGGCTATCGAAGTGCTATGCTCTGCTGGACAATACAAGCCTGCAAGCAGTGCAGCACCTTTCCTGCTCTGCCTGGCCTGGAACTGAGGAGCTGCAGAGATGCCCAGAGGTGAGGATGTGGAAGGTGAGCAGTGACTGTTGGCAGAGAACAGGCAGCACTAGGTTGGCATGGAGCAAGATGCCTTCTGTGAGCAGCTTTGGACCTCTCCCACAGGCAGCATGGGGATGACCAGGGCAATGCAAATTCACGTGAATGTGTGATTTCATGATATATATAAGGTCCAGGCTAGGGAAAACTAATAAGCAAACAACAGAAAAGGAGATCCTATAGAAATCAATTATTTTTAACATGGTCTGTTGGGTTTTTATTTCTTGTCACTGGTATTCTGTCACAAATGTGACAACAGTTATTGGCTTCACAAAATCACAAAATGATGGAATTACTGAATCACCAAGGTTGGAAAAGACCTACAAGATCATCCAGACCAACTGTCCTCATAGCACCAATAGTTTTCATTAAACCATGTCCCTCAGTACAACATCTATATGGTTCTTGAACACCTCCAGGGTTGGTGACTCCACCACCTCCCTGGACAGTCCATTCCAGTGCCTGTCCGCTCTTTCGGAGTAGTATTTCCTGACATCCAACCTGAAACTCCCTAGGTGCAACTTGAGGCCATTCCCTCTCGTCCGATCACTAGTTACATGAGAGAATAGGCTGACAGTACTTATAGAGTAATGTATATAGGCCTCCTTAATAAATATCAAAACAACAGAGTTGAACTGTACAGTTTTTTGCTATTTCTAATTTTGTTTTTCTTTTAATACAGCTGAGTGTTTGGCAGAAAAATTCAGACATGAGCTGCACTATTTTTTCTAGACATAGTTGACAAAACATATAGGTCACTCCAAGAGTAATGCTTCTTATTTATTTCCATGGAAACTACAAGGGATACAAAAAAGTACAACAACACTATTTGATAGATCAAATTCTCAACCACAGAATATTATTTTTCAACATAGTCACCACCACTTGCTTATGCATTTTTGCCAGCAGTGAACAAGAGCCTGCCATGTCGCACTCAAAAAAATCTGTACCAGCAGAGGTGACCCAGTTTCACAGCTGCTATGGTGACATTATTACTAGGAAAATTTTGCCCATGCAGTCCGTCTTTCATTGGCCTAAACAGATGGAAGTCAAAAGGCGCCAGATCCAGATTATATGGTGAGTGTGGTAGGACAGTCCAACCAAGATTGGCAGTGTGCTCCACAGTCTTCAAACTGGTATGGAGTCTGGTGTTATCGTGTTGCAAAAGAATGGTTCTCTTCTCCTCTGATCTAACTCTGAAAGTTCAAGCCTCTGGCTTAATCAGTGCTGTGACACAGCAGTCAGAGTTGATAGTTTATCTAGTTTCAAGGAAATCCAGAAGAATCACCCCTTTGTATCCCAAAAGACAGTACACATCACTTTACTGGCTTAGGGCTGTGTCTCAAACTTTTTCTTCAGTGGGGAATTCACGTCATCACTCCATGGATTGCCATTTTGACTCCGGCTCATTGTGGTGACACCACATCTTGTTACTGGTAAATGATGTGACCTAGAAAAATGTCACCTTCAGCCTCACATTTGTTCTATAGGTCTGACAAACTTTCTTATAGTGCTGTTTTTGTTCCTGTGCAAGCATCTGTGGGACCCACCTGTTGCAAATGTTGCAGTATTCCAACACTGACACCATTGTTTCCAATGCATTGAAGCTCTGATATTTAGCTCTGTACGCAGTTCCATGCTCCTAATCTTCCAATTAATGTGGATGAGCTGATTGAGAAGTTCTTCATTTCATGATGTGACAGCTGTACATGGCCGTCAGGAATGTGGCTTGTCTTTCAAGTCACTGTCACCACTGCTGTGATGACACCCACCTCCTCACTGTGCTTACACCCACTGTTTGGTCTCCATAAACATTCAGCAAGCATTGATGAATGTCAATGGGAGCAATTTTTTTCCACGTGAAGGAATTCAATGAGACATCTTCTCTTCATCTGCACTTCCACATCAGATACCATTCAATCAGATTGCCCCGCTGCTGCCATGTGTCACATGGCAACAAAATGTAACAATACTGATGAGAAGGTCCATCCTATGCTACCATACCACCAATGTCTGCCTTTGATGTCGTGGATCAACATAATAAAATAGGAGGCTGAGCATGTACAGCGGTGTGGTAAGATTTTATATTTTACTGTAAATCCTATTTTCTATTCTTTGTTTTCAAATTTCACTGTACATAGTCCTTACACTTTGCATTAGTACTCTGTGAAAATATTTGGCCAGTCATTGACTCACTTTGCTGATGAAGAAGCCCAGGAAGGTGCTAGAAGCACCGCTGCTAAAAAGATAGAGATACCTGAATGTGAAAGCCTGTCCCCATCAGCATTGCTGATCTTTCAGAGGAGCAAAAATCAACCACCTCAAGTCCTCAACAGATGATGAAGTGGGTAATACATATGGCCAACCATTTGAAGTGTTTATTCATTTATATGCCTCTTATATACCAGGGATTGAAGAAAACATCCTTCCTCTATTCCTTCCAAACTAGGATTGATGTTCTTTGTATGTTCTACAGCGGCACAGTGATTTTATAATGTACCACTAAAAAGGGAAGCTGGTTTATGAACATCTGAAATGGCTGTCACTGCAGTTTTCTTTCTATTGCCTCCTCTGCAATAGTATCCTCCAGGTAGCTTTCAGAAGCTTCATGCTTCTTCTTGAATATCTGCCCTCCGTGTTCACCTCTTCCTTCTGCTCCTAATTCTTTACTTTTTCTCTAGCCCTGGCTCCTGAAGACCTCATCTTACTTTTTTTTTTTTTTCTTCCTTTTTTTTTCTTTTTTTTTTCTTCTTGCCAAAATACTTTACCTAAGCCTGGGTTTTTATCATTCATATCGATAACTGTAGTAGGACAGCAAGGACACAAAGTGACTTACTACTTTCCTGAGCTGGCTCCCATCTGAAGACATTGAAGTTCAAAGTGGTTTGACTATGCCTGTGCCAGAAGAACAAAAAAATCAGTGATATCATCAGTAAAGAAATTAAAAACCTTGCAGAACTCTCTTCTTGTCATCTCCTTTCATCCCTCATCCCCCAAAACCTACCTGTGGCAAAGCAAGTCTTGAAGAGTGCAACATCTGAAATAACGCTGGCAGTTTCTGTCCTTGGGAGAGATTGCCATTCTTGCTGCATTTCAACAAATCTTGCTCCAGTTTGGGATTCTGTTGCCTATGTCACTTTCAGTCTCAGCAGTTCTTCAGCATGCTTAGCTGTCTTAAAGTTCTTGGAACCATCAGGTAATATTAGACACATATATGAGTATTTCAATGACTAGATAGTGAAAATAAATTGTTCAGCAATCTTTAATCATTACAGAGAAGTGTGCTCGGCTGGTATACTGGGTCTGTCAAGCTGGCTTGGAGGAATACAATAGTTGAGGTTTCCACGTGAATCAGAGCATATCCTGCAATGGGCTGTACTGCTACAGGGCTCACCCAAGCACAGCCATTCTTCTCAGAGCTGGGGTTGTTTTTCCTAAGTTCTTCAGTACTTCTCTCCAGTTTACAGCAATGGCCTGTAGCTGTCAGCTACATTTTAAAGCAATTTTCTTGTAAAATAGATGCTTTCCAGCTGCAGAGGAATCCAATCCTCATGTCTTCAGATCTGAATTTTGCAGTGATTTGGAACTGGCTCTTGACAAGCTGTGCATCATTCTATCCAGGTTGGATACCTCTTAGATTTAAAGGCTCTCAAAACATTTTGACTTTGATACACTTATATCAATACTGTCCCCATCCCAGATGGCTCACATGTTAAAATAATCTTTTTAAGAGCTGAAATACTGAGCAGTCTGCAACCTCCTTGCTCTGGGTTTCCATACAGCTCTGGAAGGCTTCAGTACCGAACAGTTGCTCCGCCTGCAATGTCTCCTTGGTACTGCTGGGTAAGAGAGAAAGATCTAGAAACCCAAAGGACAGTGCAGTAAGCCATTGCTGGTTCAGTCCTCTTTGCTACTGTGCTTCTTGCACTGCATCCATGAAGGTGAGGCATAACATGCCTCTGTGACAAGACTGAGTACTGCATGCCCAACCAACATCAGCTCTTCTTCACCGAGCAGCAGAACTTTCAGGTTTTCCATTTGTGTGTGTGTATCTTAATTCATCCAACTCACCTCTTCTTTTTATATAGTGGTGTGACACATCTTTCTTGCTATTGGCTGGATCAAAATTAGATCACACAAAAAGCATGCTTTGGTGTAGCTCAGTATTCAGAAGAATTAAAGTCAAAAGAGGTTTACTGGAAGGCACTCAGATGCCAAGAGGTATTAAATAACAAGATTTTATCATGTATGTAATTATTTATTGAGCTGAGAATCCATACAATTTAAACAAATGTTTACATTATCATACAGTAAGCATTTCCAGGGCTTAATAAAAATGATTGTCACTCACTGTGCTTCACAAAAAAATTCATTTTAATGAATAAATAATTTGATGAAATCAAAAAATATTTACAATATAAACAAATGAAAAAGCTTTGGATATATTAATCTGAGCATCCTGTATTTTGCATTTGTCTAACTGCATTTCTACCAAGATTCTCTCTCTGAAATGGTACAAAGTGGATAGAAATTACAACTCAAAAAAGTTAACATGATTTGGTACGTCTTTCCATTAGTTCAAATAAGCTACATATGATTCATTTATTATGCACGTGTTAGAATGCAAATATAACTAAAATCATATATTATCAAAATGCCAGATAGCATTCTCCACAGAACAAAAATGTACACTAGGCCATGACAATAACTGAGAATCACAGGCGACAAAATATAACGAAGAGTACAAATTCCTTCATAAGAATATAATTGTGCTCTCTTATTTACCAGAGGACTATGCTGCTTCACCACATCGATGGCTACATATGAATACAGTGTTCAACGACCGCCATGTGGTTTGGTGTATGCTCATATGGGTGCCAAGCAGCGGCATTAATAGTGGAAAATGGGCAGTGCAAGCAGTTTTATAAACACCTCGTTGGGCTCTTAAAAAGAGCCAGTTATACAAAGCAGTAGAAGCGTAACACTGAGAAGTCTTCATCTCATTGACACAGATATCATGAAACGGCTTGCTTTGTTTGTGGTGGTGGAGGGAGGAACAGTGCCTGCGCTGTTTATGCCATCAGCCAGAATTCAAGTATTCCAAAGCCACTTCATAGCAGAATTTGTATTGATCCTGAAAAATCAAGACAACCACAAAGTCAATTATTGAAGGAACTTAATTAAGGGGATCAATATTTCTCTTCTGTTAAAATTATTTACAATCAGCTATGGGTCTATTGGAACCAGTTTGCAAATCAATTTTATATTCAAATAAGAAAATCTTTACATTAACCAGACAATAGACACTACGCACACAATAATTTACAGTACTGCTCCTATTAGTCGTGTCGTTAGCTGCTCTAATACACTTGTATGAGAGAAATTGACTACACATAAGTAAATTGACTTGCAGCCCTTTAGTCATCTGTCAAAACGCTCACATAGTGCTTTGCCAGAATTGGAGTTATTGAAGTTCGTCCATGGAAACGTTGATCTTAAAACAGACCCAATGTCTGATGCTTTCCAGTGCATAACTCCTATTTTCAAACAATCATAAAATCATTTGAGTTGGAAGGGACCCTTAAAGGCCATCTAGACCAACTGCCCTTCAATGAACAGGGACACACCTACAGCAGATCAGGTTGCTCAGAGCCCCATCCAGCCTGACCTTGTGTGTCTCCAGAGATGGGGCATCCACCACCTCTCTGGGCAACCTGTCAGAGGTGGTGGATGTTCTGTCCCTAGAGACCTACCAGCATCTGAGCATCAAAATACTCAAGATGCTCACTACATGTCAATGTGAAGTCTGCTCACTGATCTTCCTCTAGATGTAACTGAAACTCACACTGAAGTACTGTGCACCGTCAGTACAGTACAGCAGGAGACCAGGCCAGATCTGAATTAATTGGACCTTTTCACATTCATTTTCAAACTGTTAATGGTGATGTGTATTTTAGGGTCCTAACAGCTCTTCTGTTACCCAGTCTAAGTTTCCAGGTACCAGTCCTGCACTTTAAACACAGAATTGCTATTTCCATTTGCAATGGCTGAGAAGCTGGTCCAGATCCAGGGAAATCCCAGTCTGCACCGTGAGATGAACAGTCATGACTTTATCCTCTTCACATCTTAAGTGGGACAAAGAGGTCAGTGCTTTTGACTGACTCTCACCCACAGGGCAACTTTAAGGGATGTGATACTTTGGGTCTTAATAATTATGTGCTCACACATATCCCTCTTCCTACTCGGAATATTTAGCAATGCTACAGGCATTTAAATGAAATAAAAATGCCAAAAGAAATAGGTGTGGGTTCTTTGAATGCAAGTGTGTTCTAACAATTCACAATCACCATTTTATGACTATTTCTGCCACCAAGATGCCTCTCTCTATTACACACTTTAATCAATTAAATATTTAGCCGAGCATGTAGGGAGATTACAATTACATTCCAGATATATTCTCCTTTTTATTGAAGAAAACATTATAAAGGATTAAATCTAATGGCCTGCACTTGTATTTTTGGGTCACTTCTTAGCTGAAAAGTGAGGCCAACTTAAAATTTAAGAGGCCAAACAATATCACAGTGATCAAAAACCCAGAAAAAAACAGTGACGATATTAGAAGTCCTTCTGTTGAAGCTGTCACTTTAAAAGAAAGCAAACCCTAAGTGCTTATGTTGTCTAAGCCATGAATGAAACTCATGTTAGGCTTTAAGACCCTGCAGGGTTCCATAAACTGCTCGTGTCTTCTTCAGGATGAGAAAAGATAAAAAAGAAATATTATGCAATTTTTTTTCTATATATTATGTACATTCTTTTCTACTTTTATGGAATATGTTTTTAAATAAATGGCAATTGTTCTATAGCTACAATACAGAGATCAAAACAAGAGATCAGCCACTTATCCACTGCCATTTTTCCTTGCTCACTTTACGCTGATTTAGTGCTCTAGCAGAACTGTCATTTTTATTAAACCTGTATTTTATAAACCTGTGTTAAAGAGTCATTTTTTATTATTTCCCACCGTCCTTAGTACTTTTTTATTATTCACTTGATGACTAATATGAAAAGTTTATTTATGTTAGCTGGCTTCAGAGAGGAATATTGATGTTTCTTTCTAGGCCAACCACTGGTAGGTCCAACAACATTTCTAAGAAAATGGTTTGTACATGCTGTAACAGACATGTTGCAACACCAAATGCCTTTGTATGTTGGCTGAACAATTTCATAGATTTTTCCGCACTGAAAAGATGTGGCATTCAGATTTTTACACTTGCAAGAAAGCCAATGGTTTCACTGAAATTAAGTGACGAATCTCTACGTATGGACTGCAAAGACCATCCTTCCTCTGATCGTAAGGTATGTAACTGGTTTATATAAAGCAGTCTTGAAGCTGTTTTCGTCAAATACTATTATAACTCTGAACATTCCATCTCTTATAACAGCATTTTACAGAAGTAGATGAATATTACCGTTCTCATTTTTCAGATGGGCAAACTGAGGCAGAGACACATAGTAAAGGTCAAAAAGGATGAAATCAGTAACAGGCTCAGGATAAGAATGGAAGTGTCCACATTCCCTTTTTACAATAGAAAAATCAATGTGAAAATTCCCTTGAACCTTGCTAATTCAAGTTGTGCTAATTCTACTTTGTCAGTGGATTATGAGATAATGGAAAAAAATCCTGATCGTCTACTACCTTAGTTTCTCTATTGGTAAAATACAAAAACCAATACTGCTCTCCTTCCTAAGTGCTTTGAAATCTCCTAGTGAAAAAACCTTACAAAGGCTTCTCAATGCCATCCAAACATTCTTAGACCATCCCCAATTTACTAAGAGTTATTTTTATATTCTAAAATAATACATCCAGCTTTTGATTAAAAACATTCTGTGCTGAAAAATGGAGACAGCTGCCTGACAAGTCTATACCTGGGAACTGTCAAAAACGAGAATTTATAGAGAGCATTTTCTTCAACTGTACATCTTCACACTGGTAATTTTCTTTTTATTTCTATAAAATAAATGAAGAAGAGATCAGTGAATTCTGTGGACTTAAGCTCTGGGAGAACCAAAACCAGCAGGCCTGCCAAGTCTCTATCCAAAACTATACTATCTGAAAGAAGAAGTAGACATTTATCTTAATATCTGGGAAATAAAAATGTATGGTTCTCAGCATGATGATTCTCCTCCTGAGAATACAAACCAGAGGAAGAGGAGCCAAATAAGCTGCTCCCTCCCACCTCTGTGAAAGCTTGATAGTTTCTCACTGTTACGAGATTCACAGTTTCACATTCCTGGCTTGTGGTCCCACAGTGCTAGTTGTGAACTCCCTCTTTGCTTTGCACAGCTGGTAACATCTGGCTTTTTGCCACGAGCTTGGCTAGAACAGGGCCTAAGGGAAGGGTTGGGACTTTTTATAGAATCACAGAATGGCTTGTGTTGGAAGGGACCTCAGAGCCCACTCAGCCCCAACTCCGTGCCATGGGCAGAGCTGCCCCCCAGCAGCTCAGCTGCCCAGGGCTCCATCCAACCTGGCCCTGAGCACCTCCAGGGATGGGGCACCACAGCTTCTCTGGGCAGCCCATTCTTTTTCAGGTAGCCTAGATGTAGATGAGAGGGACCTGGGGAAAAGCTGTATTTATGGCCCAGGTATGAGAATAGGATAACACGCTTCAGCCATCTCTGAGTACAGAACTACACACTGGAGCGTAAGAATTTGCTGCTTTAAGCTGTTCTGCAGCTCTCATGGAGTAGCAGCTGGCACTTCAGCAATTCGCCATTACAAAAAAAAACCCATAAAACACTCTCTAAGAAAATAATTGCACATGGCCCCTTGTTTCTGAACTTCTTTAATCTTTCTATGAGATAGAGCAACCATAATTAAATGCAATATACTGGATGTCAAACTGAAATTCATGGCTTTGATAAATACTTGGCGATTAAGCTATTTATAATATATATAATTTGAAAATCTGGCATTTCATTTTACATAACTATTATTTCAACCCATGCAAGGGCTGCTCTCCACTTGGCTCAGCCTGCTAGAAAGGAAAATTAATAAGGATGTTCGACTGAAAGTTTAAAACTCTTAAAAAATTCAAATGAACAGAGACAAAGTCTCATTGGGAAGAAAGCAGTGTAAAAATACTCTTACAAGTGAAGTGACTTCATTATCCCCTTTGAAAATGACTTGCTTGCTTTGTGAACAACTCCCACTGCAAATCTTGGAAATCTGACTGAATCTTCTGAGAAAAAGGAACATTTTCTATTTAGTGCAGCAGTTAAAAAGCTCATACCAGAAGGTCCACCATGTTAGGCTTATTATTTCTCAGTGTCTTCACAGCATGGAATACATCAACAGCCCTCTGATGTTGAAGCATTTCACAAACAATACTGATTGCACAAAACGTCCCACTGCGGCCACCTCCATTCCTGTAAGAAAAGTAAAAAAAAAAAAAAAAAAGGCTCGGTTACAAATTGACTATATTACAAGTTCTTACAGCGCCAGGAATGGCTACAGAAGGTATGAGTTCCACCAGGGAGAAAACAAAGAACACGAATGTGCCTGAAGGCGGCTGAACTCTAAGCTGAGTGCTGTTTTTAATTGGAATTAATGGGCTGAATGATCTCAAACCTATCATCCAGCATCCAGGAGGCTGAAAGCCTGAAGGGAACTGAGTGGCTGAGTTTTGTGCTACTCTCTTTAGTGAAGTTTTGAGGCAGCATGAAGAGAATGTTAAAATAAGGACAAGGTACTTTTAGACTTAATTTAACACCCTTTTGCACTATAAATGCACAAGGATGTAATATCAGGTTAGAAACATTATAGAGAAAGAGGATCTTTTAAGGTTCTTTTAATTGCTGATCCTGGCTCCTTCTTCCTGTACCGAAAGGTTCAGAAAGGTACCGAAGGTTCAGAAGAACAACAGAAATGGTGTCTGATTTGCTTACAAGCTATTTGGCTGTGCTTTTAGCATGGTCCAAGGTGTGGCTGTGATATTCTGGTGACTGATGTGTCCGCCCCGCAGCAGCACGCACAGGCACTGGCTGCACTGTAATAGCTGCTTCTGGAAGTGACTGCATTCCTCCTCCACCCATACCACCAGAGGACAAGAACCCAAAGAGATTTGCCAACAAAGATACCAGGCACAAATGCTCATTTGCACGATCAAATATAGCCTTTAATAATACCTTATGCCTAGTTAATCTTTAGGAGAATCTCTTTCTTGTTGGAAACCCTACTACTTCTATAGCTATTCTAATCAGAATCTTTAGGCTGCACTTCACCAAAAATAATAAACCTTACTAATTACAAGAGTGTAGCCTAGTTAGGTAGATGGTCTTTCAAACCAGCTTTGGAAATGGCTGATTTTCAAAGGAAGCTACAATGTCTCACATCTGTCACATCCCAGCAGTATGAAAAGAATGCACTCTGCTGCCAAAACATTGCCTGATATTGTAGGACTCTTTGAGAATTTTAATTAAAATAAAGTCATTTAAAAGGATTATATTAGGGCTTTTTCTTTCTTTACTGCCTGGAAGTGACGCATGTGTGATGTTGTACAACTATTTAATATCATCAGCCACCTCAGAGATAACAGTAATTTGCACTTCAAAAGGGTCTTTTCAGCTAAAGATCTCAAAACATTAATTAATCACACTGCACAATGCTCCTTTGATGAAAGTATTATTATCCCCATTCTACGGATGGGGAAACTGAAGAGCAATGACTTGTTCAAGGTCAGTGATAGTAGGAATTATTAATGTACTTTCTTCCATCGTTGTAATATTGATTAACTGCAAACCCAAATTCAGGAAGTTATTGTCTACTCTTGGGTTCCAACTTCTGAAAGCATCTTAGCATGTGCTTTTCACATGAACATGTCCTTCTCCATCATGGTAGCATCTTTAAGTAGATCTTCAGAAGGAGAGGGATACAATTTCAGGCATGAAGATTTAATCTCAGAAGACCAACGAATGCTGAGAACAAGCAGCATGTACATGTATTAAGCCATATCAAAAGGCAGGACGGTGGATGAGAGCCTGTACCCGTGGAGCACAAAAGTGACCAGAGGACAAAAATATGTATCATTGTGAGAGAAGGGTAAGACAGTCAAAGGGCCATCATAACTATTCTACCAGACCACTTTTACTTCCATGACTTACATCTCGAAGAGGAATCATTCCCTACAGTATTGTTTATTCCTACCATTAATGAACTGTAGATGGCACTGAATAGAAATAAGAAGTGCATTGTCCTGAAGGTACAGTTTTTTGATTTACTAGGAAAAAATATGCACCGTTTTCATTTGGAAACGTCACTTGAAATCTTTATATAATATAGAGTTTTACCCATCATCTTTTCACATGTGTCTACCAAGAGACAGAGTGGGAAACTCATGAATCTACATAAAAAAAAGCATACAATTTCCTTTGTCTTCAGAGCTTTTAAATGAGCAGCTGTATTATTTATTCAGATCCTGTACCTCTTCACCTTCTCATGAATCTTTAAAAACGTGGCACAAATACTAGGATAACAGTATTCTTCTCACTGGTCCCTAGTACTTACAAGCAATGGACAACTGTGCGTCCCTCTCCCCCATTGTACTCCTCCTGCCACTTCTCCACCTGGCGGATGAGCTTCAAGAATGAGCGTTTGGAAACCGGCGTGTCCCTGTACATGGGCCATCCCAGGAACTGGAACTGCTGCACCATCCGATAGCCGTCCTGGGGCTGCAGGAATTCAGGAAATGAGGAGAAAAAGAAGGAACAGCATTGCTTATGGTCTATTCAAATAGTGCGTAACTCAGATATTTGCATCAGCGAGAAAAGTTTTGGGGCAAATCACCACTGACAAACTACTAATGCAATTTCAATTGCCCGTAAAGAGTTATGACTTTTAATTTCCAACCGAGCTATTAGGACAAGAGGTTTTAAATAGAGGGTATACAAACAGACTAGAAGAGAGCAATGGTACAGCAGCAGGATCAAACAAACAATTAATTAATATCATAGCAGAGGAGTTGCAATACAATTATGTAAGCATTTCAGCATTTTGAGAAACATTTGCACTCTTCTGTCTTTTTTACAAGAAAGGTCAAAACCTCTCTAAATAATTTGAAGCAGGAAATGTTTTAAAAACCAAATGAAACCCTCAGATTTTTCCTGTTTATAAAAAAAAAAAACCTAAAGTTTACTTTACTGTGTGCTACTGAAGCAGTCAGAACCCCTCTGGTGAGATGTTACTGAACAGTTGCTTTATGGTGATTTAAAATAAAAAAAGGAGCACAGAACAAGTGTTAGTGGCAGAAAATTACAGTCCTTTGAAAAGGGCATAATAAACACACAGATGAAAACTGGTTTTGTAGTCTAGGATTTGCCATTTTCACTTCTGGCAAAGTGAATGCATTTTAGTACCACTTTTAAAATGAGCAATGTGAAGAAACGTTGACATTACCAGTTTTGCTCTAGAGTAAGAGGCAATAGAGAGGATGTAAGATTAACAAGGTAAAGGAATAAACCAAGTATGAGATATGTTCTTCATTGGTTTTGTCTGCTTTATGTGAAATTTGGATTCCACTACTTTCCTGTCCAGTTTCTTTCAATTGCGTACCCCTTCTCCCCAAATGGCATCAGCCAGACCCAGCTTCTGCTACAGCTCCTATTAACACTCTTGGAGACTGTGGTGTTACGTTGCCACATTTTTTGGGAATGCAAGACCTTTGTCATACAAAAGAAGTACCTTGAAGCTTACAGTCTACTCCTCTGTTTGCATAGGAGCATCCCAGGGAGTGTTCTGGGGGCCTTCTCTCACTGTTCTGACAGCTATTGGACTCCATGGCAGCTCCTGACATTTTAACAGAGTGTGTTTCTTACTCCTACATGTAGTTCTTCAGGGAACAGTATCAGCCCACTGCAAAAGCTCTCTCCAGCTGGATGGGAAGAGATGCCTGGTCTGTGGCTGAATCCTTTTTCCACTCAGCTTTAAATTGATGCCTAATTTAGTCTTCTGTCAACTTTATAGTAGCATAAAAGCTGGATACAAGAACGTACTTGTCCCTGTGAAGTGCTTACATCTATTATGAAGTGTGATTAGTGGGATAAGATCTGCACTAAAAGCCTGGGACTAGTATTGAAAAACATGCCTAGTGTTGCATGATACAGGATAATAAACATATAAGATGGTTAATTTAAAACTCTTAAATTAAAACTGTACTGAGTTCACCATTTTGTGGCTACCAGATAACCTCAATACTGCATTTATTTCATTTGTATTTAATGCACTTGAGATATGCATTACAATATTTTTCAATTGCACACACGAGTTTTTTTCTCAATGATTACTGTGTGATCAAACCATGTGGATATGGCACTGAGGGATGTGGTTAGTAGGCATGGTGGGGATGGATTCATGGTTGTACTGGGTGATCTTAGAGGTCTTTTTCAACCTTAATGATTCTATGATTCTATAAATAGGCTGAAAAATGAGAATGGCTTTATGTGAGTTTAACTTTCTTTTTGTTGTGACTTGGATAGAGTCAGCTGAATCACTGAGGCAGAATTGTCTTGCGAGTAACATCCTTACTCTGGCTGCATTATAAATTCGGAATATCCGGCTGATGATGTCTTCTTCTAAATCAGCTGATACAAACTCCACCTGAATAGGACCATGTCGGTGTACTCCGTTTTCTGGCCAGTACTGAGGACACAACTACAAATACAAAAAGCACATATAATTACTTTTAACGTAATGCTGCCTCAATATATTTTTTAAGATACATTGTGCTACTTTTATTGCAGAAATTCTTACACAATTTCTATATGAAATATACAGTGCACTGTCCTTCACTATTTACAAGCTCTGATTTTATCTGAGCAGACCAAATTTCAACAAATGTCTTTTTACTTTGCTGAACATCTTATTGCTTGCTGCTCTGCTTGCCATTTGGAGAAATGTATTTCTGATGCTCAGCATCAATTCTACCATATGGTATGACAGGACAGGGGGATGCTGTCAAATATTACCAGATCTTGGAGACAGTACGAAGCCTAAGACCAAAGGCCTGGTATCTTCAACTGTCTGAAAAAAGTTGATAATAATTCAAGCTACATCAAAATGTGGGCTCTCTATAAGCAGTTCACCAAGTCTCAAAATTCAGGATCTCACTTTCACACCTGTCTCATCTGTGAGTGGCGATACTGGCATTATATATGTAGGTTGTTCCAAAAGTAATGCTTCCTATTTATTTCCATGGAAATTATAACAGATACAAAGAGCACAATAACACTATCTGACAGCAAATTCTCAGCTACAAAACACTATTTTTCAACACAATTACTATCATTAGCTTTGCATTTTTGCTGCTGATGAACAAGAGCCTGCATGCCATGCTCATCAAAATCTGCACCAGTAGAGATGACCCACTGCTGAAACGGACCACTCGACACCTCAATGAGTTCACATCCACTGTGATGTGAATAGGAGGTATTACTTTCAGAGCAGCCCTCATATGTTACAGCAGCATTGTTTTACATTTTCAGCAACTGCTTAATTGCACCTTATGAACACCACTTGGAAATTGTACTTATCTTTTAGTGCTCAGATAACATTACTTCCAGGTATCTAAAGATCACAAAGCAGCATTAGCATTATCCTGCAGTTTTACTAATAAAACCATGATGGCTCCGTCCTGGAACCCGTTATCCTCTCTCTTTTAAAGATTAAAACAACACTTTGCTTGGAGATATTTGAAGCTACACTTTGCTTATCAATTTCTTCCATAAAAACCCTAATGATTTATTTTTAGGGATACCTAGAGTAGTTCAAGCAGACAGCTTTTGCAAGCATTCACCAAAATTAAGCATGAACTCATGAAATTTTGTTTGCTCGCAGAACCATTGATCTCATATTTGGAACTTTATTTCATTTGGTAGAACAGCTGTGGTCCTCATTCTGCTGCATTGCTGTTGGTGATCCAGAGCAGAGCTGACAAATCGCATCTCCTCCAGATGTTGTTTTGCATTTCGTGTAACACTTATTCCTCAAAAAAGCCATTTGGAGATGACTACATTTTAGGAAAACATAATCATTTACTACATCAATTAAAAAGAGAACAGAGTCTGATTTGCTAGGGTTCACTTTAACAAGTAAAGAACAGAATTTTCAAGTAGGAAAATATATTTTAATTTATTTTAAAATCCCCACATGATTCAGTCTGCTGAGCAAATTGCTTTCCAAATATTGCCTAAATCTTACACATTTCTTCTACTATGAAATACACTAGTGTGCAGGATAACACAATACAATACTGACATGCATGCAACTAATGCAAATGCCAGCGCTCAGATCACTGAATGTATGCACAATTCAGTATGTGTCTTTCAAATACATAGCAATACTGTTCAAACAGATCTTTGAAAAATGCTTAGATGATAATAAACAGAGCTGTTTGCCAGAGCTGTTTTTGGAAGCCAAGATTTTCAAGTTCTAAAGAAATCCAAAAGCATTTAGGTCTGAGCATTTTGCATGCGTGTGATGCCAGAGACTCTCTTTAAGTCAGAGCCACTTTGAAGGGCTGAATTTCATTTCCCAACAGAATGCAACCATCCAGATGAATTGTAATATCTAAACAGAAATGTAAACACTTCATATATACATAAATAATAATGATAACGGTAATTATTAATAGATCTGAATGTAATGTGTGGTTTTAATAAACTCTGCCCTCTCTCCACTCCCGTTTGCTCTGAGGGTTTTCAGATTTATTCCTAATGAAAAGATTTTTACTCACATTAGTGGGAAAAGGTTTAACATGCTGCAGAGGCAGGTGTATTAACTGCATATCCCAATAGCTTTTAAAAGCCTGTGAGGCTAATAAATGCTTGAAATAGCTGTGCACTATTGTAAATTCAAAACACAGCCCACAAATTAAAAGAACTCTGTTCGCCAGTCCCTTGCAGTCTGACTCCCTTGAGTCCTTCCTTATTCACTCAGAAACTAATCTTAGACTCATGAATAAAAGTTTTGTCTTTCATTTCTATTTTTCTCCCTGTAGACAGCAAAGTCTTTAAAACAGTGTGTGGAATTCCTACACACTACACTTGAAAGACCAAACTGATGATTAGTATGTTTTTAAAACAAGTTCTTCATGTTAAAATGAAATAAAGAAAACATTTTTCAAGGTATGAAAAATATTCAAGAGAGCTAAAAGGTTCTTGATCATGTAAAGAACAAAAATGACAAGCAATCTGCTGTAAAAAAAATAAAAATTGATGTTATCTTTTCCAATAATTAGCAAATATTAAGGATCCAGATTACCACCACTTTATTCCAGCAGAGGGTTGGTGCACTGCATTGAAAACAAGGAAATGATCCCTGTACAAAAATCTGTATTTGCACAGTTGCAAGCCAGGCTCTGGGATGCTCAGTGATTAATGCTAGTGAATAAATTGCTAAGTCAGTATGTATGGTTTTCCACTTTTCTAAAGAACATGTACAGCATGCACAACTCTGTTGTAAGGTAATTACATTCCCCTGTATGTTCCTTTGTCCTGGTTGCTCATCCGGAGGATGCTTAGTGTCTGATATTGTTCAGTTCTTATCTCCAAACAATGTAATGTTGTGCCAAAGACAACACAGATTTTCAGGCTGGGAACACCCATCCCTGCGGGCAGACCAAGGTCACGGACCTGTCCCACGCAAGTCAGTGAGGAGCTGTTGGCTTCTGCTTGTGACTTTTGGCCATGAGTTTGCTTTAGACTTGAGTAAAAAATATACAACCAAAAGATTTTGGTTTTTAACAGCTCTTCTCAGAGTATGCTTTTTTATCAGAATAAATTATGGTTGCATACACTTATGTGTGTGGGCATTAACATTTTGGTGGAGAAGCTGCTGATGCTCTGATTTATTCCTCCTTCCCTATGCGTATCCGCAAGCTACAAATCAATTTTTTAATGTGTTAGTATTTAATGTTGTTTTATACGACTAATTACATCCTAAAGCTGTTCTGTTCTGAAACACACACGTGCTGCGATGCTGAGGCACTGGCATTTCTCTGTCAAATAGAAGTGCTTGGACTTACTTGGGCTGGATCCACGTCATTCAGCATAACTATCGAAGTGCAGTGATAATCTAGGACCAGCCTCCAGAAATCTTTGACAGTATTTGGCAAGGGATGCTGCGTAACTATAAAGGCTGATGGTTGCTTGTAGCTCTGCAAAGAAATAAGAATAGATGGTTAGAGAAGAAGGTAAGAGAAAAAAACTCACTTAGTAGAATGCCAGTAATAGTCTCAAAACTTCAGGACTGAAAACATTATTTCTATTTTCTGTATTGTTTATATGCTATTTTCTGCTCTTTTCTGAGATTTTATATGCTTGAAAATTAATAAACTGAATATAATTTCTGCTGATGTTATATTTCTGAGACTTATTTTATGCCCCAGGCACAGGATAAAATCATCTGAGGTACTTCCCTCCAATGCAACTCCTACAAAATTTTGAGCAACAACTTTGTTTTGAGCTGCTAATGGACAGATTAGTCTTGGCCATCTGCACTGAGCTGTTGATTTGAATTATTCCAATGAAAGGAAGCATCCACTTATTTTTCCAGAAACAGTATTCAAATTCTGGTCTATCTGACAGAAGGGAAGATACCCAGGGGATACATTTCAACATTTGTTGTTGGGTTGTTTTTTTTTTCAGTGAGAGCACATTGCTAGCTATTCTGTTGGTGGAACAGTTGAATTGTGAATCTTGTACTCGCATTTTCATGGCAGTCCTCCTGAGTGTTACAGGCCAGCATGGCCATCCCGGGGCAAATGTTGCCTCCAAAGGAGGGCAAGAAGGCCTCTACACGCCTTCTACAAACAGATATTGAATAACGAAGTGTGCTGGCTGGCCCTTTTTCTTGAAGTGAGCTTATTTAAATGTTCATATGTGAGGTGATCCAACTGCATCTCAGCCAGCACCTTGCCTGAGTGAGATTGAAAGTTTAGAGAGAAGAACAATTGCCTGCTCTTGTCCTTTACCAAACGGATACTGCATGTATTTTGGATGAAAAGTGAGCCTCGGAGCCTTTGACCCAGATACGCTTTTGGAATCAGCTCACTGTTTCAAGAATGAAGCACTTTCAAAGTGTTTCAAGAATCAAGTGTTTTCAAAGCAAACACTCAAGCAGTACTTAATTCGCAGAACAAAACCACACCGAATCCTCCAGTAAGGCCATGTAATGGCAAGATCGTAAATTGCAGATCAAGGAAGCACCATTCTAATATGAGTATATAACAGACTGACTTACAGTGAGAACCAAGAGAAGTCACTTAAACTGTTGCCCTCAGTTTCTCTACATAGATCAATAAAAAGATAATATGCTTTTATTTTCACAGGAGAGTTTTGAACTTAGGCTCATTTTAGGAAAACACTGAGAACTTGGAAGGAAAAAAATGCAACAACTGCTATAAACTGTTGTTACTCCAGCTTCACTTTTCAAAAAGGCCATTTACAATGTGTTCGTTCTTTTCTAACCTCTGCTTTCGTGTTGTTTATGTGTGTGTGACAGCCGTAATTACTATAGCTCTAAATTGTCAAAGATGGGCTATAAATATCTACACTCTGAAGGAGGTTTAAGTGTCTTTTTACTGATACTCTATTAGCAGCATTAGAATTTCTCGAGATGCATTAGGAAAAAAATGCACACACGCATCTAGAAGAACCATTCATTCATACAGAAATAAACAGAAAGACTGAAGTAATGGCTTGTGTATTATCTTGTGCTAACAGACAATTATTTTTTTTTTGTTAATTACTTCTTAAATTAGAAACAAAGGGAACTGAAATATTGCTGCAAACTGTATTATCCCATTTAACTGTCTCAGAGTCTTAATAGGTAACTCATTTTTTCCTAGGCCAGATGGTTAAAAATTCAAGCACTAGGGAGAAATCTAGATGCATTTAATTTATCAAAACTCCCTGACTTGCTCTCTAAGCATGGCTTTGGAACCTTGGCTTTGACATAACATATGTGTGATCCTAAATGTACTTGGGAGCTTAGAGATTTTGTGCCATGTTTTTGGAAAACAAGCTAGAAAGATTTCAGCCTTGTGGTGACTCCACTTTCTGGCACTGCTCAATCTGGAGAGCTCCTTATTCCCTTTTTATTATTAATGATGTGGAGGAGACAACTTACATCCATCAGTGCAGCATTAATGTAGTTGCTGCTCTCCCCATCTATTGTTATGAGGAAAGGCAGGCATCTGTCTGGAGGCAGGACATCCATACAGCGATTCTTTTCATGATTTCGTGGTAAAAGTGCTATACTGCAGTCTTCCACACGCAGTGTTGGAGTCACCATATTTAATGTCTTTCAAAAAGGGTAAACAATACAACAGAGAAATTAACACAGCAGTGAAAGCATCCCAAAATATTTAAGAATAGATCAAGTCACAAATCAGTTTCAGCAGGAGTCAAAATGAAGACAAATGAAAACAAATCACAGTCAGCAGGTTTTGGAAGCAAGAATCCTGGAAGCAAACATATCTGAAAAACAACCTCGAAGACGAATGGAGACTAACCAGTTTTCTGGAGCAAGGACAGCAGAGGGAATTGACATACATCCTTGGAGTGAAAAGAAGATTTTACTACTACCCCATTGTTTTCTCTGTCGATTTAGTATAACTCAATAGCAATTAGTGACAGGTTATACTCTCTTTTTTTTCTTTTCAGTCTTTCATCCCCCAGGGCCAGCCCCAAATTCACATGGTTATAAGCCAGCACTTAATTAGAAGCCTTCGTATAGCTGAATTGTACAGCTTCTAGGTATGGCTAGCCACAACTTACCCTAAATTCCTCTTTGATCTGGCTGGAGTTAGTTTGAGGATCCAATTTATTCATTTCATAGTAAGCAGACCTAACTTGAGAAGCTGGAATAGATGTGTCTCCACAAAGACAAGCTTCCAGGATAGCATCATGGATAAATACATACTGTTCCTGGTAAAGCAATAAAAATAATTACTGGCAGAGAGTATATACTATTAGTAACTTGGTAAATAAATAATAACGACTAATATGGTTAGCCTATTAATTCTCACAAGCTTTACACACACTGAAGAAAGATCAGATGGAACAACTGCAGTTCAAAAAACTTCATGCCATCCATTTAGAAAAGAATACGGAAGGATTGACTGAAATTAGTTACATTTACAAACAGAAATACAGTAATGTCATAAAACTATGACTGTTCTGTTTTCTTCATTCCTTTGCACAGTTCTGTTGGAGTTATCGCATAAGTAAGCCTCAACAAGATGCACTGCAGAATGAATGCTCTCTAAAGAGGAAACACTCGTCAGTTTTTTTTTAATCAAACCATTGCAGCATAACAGTGGCTTTGTTTGGGCAATGGCTCCACAAGCTTCTGCGTGGATGATTTTCCTGCATGTCACTGAATAAACTAGCTCCTGGATAGGGTTTATAGCAATGGGCTCTAGTTTTATGGGTCAGAATAATACTTTTCATTGCAAAGCATAAGGTAGTAATCCAGAAGATTAACAATACCTCTGTCTGCACCATGTTAACTCTCCGAGATCGAAGCTCTCGCACACAATTGTATATGTCTACAACACCTTCTCTTTCTGCCATATCTAGCATGATGTCAATAACGATGAAGCACCCGGTTCTGCCGGCACCAGCACTAAAGTAAAAGAAGAGCACAGTTAATATCCATCAGTTCACTGGAAAATGTAAAGCTCCAGAATCAGTTTTGCCAATATTTTGTACGTCAGATAAAAAGTTACTGAGACCAGAGTGGCTTCACCAACTTTTAGGAATCACAGGAGATACGAAAAGCAGAAGTGTGTTCTGAGTTCAGTGGATCACACAACAGAGGGATTTATGTCCTGCCTACCTGCAGTGAACCACCAGAGGTCCAGCGTTTGGCGGGCTCTTGGACTTGACCTGCCGCACAAATCCCAGCAGGCCTGTCGCATGGTATGGCACGCCGTGGTCTGGCCAACCAGTGAAATGAAACTGACGAATTTCTCGAATCTCATGAGCACCTCTCTGTTCAAAAGGTCAAGATTGAAAAAGGAAAACAAGGTGGAATATGACAGAAATTGGACAAGAAACATCATAAGAATGTAGCTCTAAAAGCTTGCGCTCTGCTGAGAAACATCCACCCCCTGCCAACAATCATATCTGGACAAGACTGCTGGAGACCCTTCTGATCGCTGGAGAGCAAGTTCACAGGTCATGTATCAACTGATTTCTAAGCTTTACAAGAAAATACAGTGATTTAGCAACGATTGTTTAGAAATGTCTAGCAACAAGATAGAGACTCGTCTCCATATATAAGCACTAGGTTGCTTTGATGACTGTAACCCTAAGAAGCAGATCATGATCAACAAACAGGTCAACAGCAAGGCCATGAACATTCAGCACTGATGAATTTGTTCCCCAACTACTCTCCACAGGAGATTTGCTGCTGACTTCCAGGGACCAGAATTTCAGCATAATTTTCCCTATCATTTGTCTCCTTCATTGGTCTGAAAGAAACAGCAGAATAGTAATGAAAGCCTTTTTGCAGCTCCTGTTGTAGGGGCTGCATGTGTAGACCTCTGCATGCCTACCCTTTGAGTGATTTACCACAGTTTGCAAGGACATGGATAGGGGGAGACAGGTATGAATGAGCCAACTGTATAAGTAATTTCCCATGTGAATTTCAGGAACAGTCTGGATATTAAAGGTGTGTATGCAAAGTATGATTTTCTTAGTGCTTGTATTTCCTCTTCCCCCTCTAAAAATGTAGCTGCCAGTATTTTATTCTCATTAGAAATCTACACACCAGAGGCCATCATACATATTTCATAAGCAAACAGCAAAATTATGACATATCATCTCTAGGCTGGACTAAATGTCAATGATATTAATAACCAGTGGTTTACACTTTTTATTCTTAAAGATGTATTTCCTGTCTTGTTCCTGTTTGCATATAAAAGGTGTAATTTTCTTTGTGTAATAAAGTAATATAAAGTCCCTAATTTATTGCTAGCATGCAAGCTAAAAGAGTCAGGGATTGTTAATGGTTGAGAAATCTTGGCCATGCCAGTGCAACTGGAGTGGAGTGAGCTATGGTATATCTTGGAGCTCAGACTCAGGTCTGCTTAGGGGAATAACCATTCTCATGCCTCATGGAAACAGTGGCACAGAAAAACTGGCATGGAAGAAGATGAAGAGAGCGTGCAGCACTGGTGTACACTGAAGAGATCACATCCTTGCAACAGGATTGGTCTTATATTCCAAAGATCAATTCTGAAACATACTGAAGCTCAGGAGCAAAATAATTTGTATTTTAAGGTTGTCTAAAAAATGCATTCAACTACAATTTTGTCTTTGTATTCTGCAGACTTTAGTATATGTTATTTAACAGATTTTTCTTTGCTAATATAGGCACGGCCTCCAACTCTGTAAATAGCTGTGTGTAGGTGGACTATCCATGTCCCAAACGCTTTTATTGCCCATATCAACTGCCCACAATCCCTCAAGAAACAGTTTCCATTCTGAAAAGCAATGCCATGACTACAGAAATCGGGGACCAAAAAGAATACCCTACACACATTCTTCATGATGTAGACAGTCTTGATTTCCAAGTAATATACAAAATACAAAATGACACTCCAAAATAATGTGTTGCACAGATGAGAATATGTACCGTGTATCTTCTGCGTTAGTTTTGAGAATGCTGTCTGTCATGCTGACTGTATTTCTGTCTATTGTTGGTAACACTCAACTACTTAGAAAAGATTTTGCATTTGGGGTACTTTTATAATGAGTTTGCTTATTATACCTACACAAAAGAATGATTTTCATGTCTGTAGCTTCCCTGCTGGTTTCAAAACTCAAAATAGCAGCACAACTGCATGAATCATAAAAGCATATGCTCAGATTGGAAAGATCACATTTTTCACTCTTTCAGCTGAAATAAACAGAAAATGGTGTATATGGCTAACAAACCTTAAGATGTTAAAAAATGGAGATCTCAATCCAACAAATACTTATGGTGTTTCTGTATGTTACTATTTGTGTAATTCATCTGTGTTAAATGTTGTGCTGTAATTCCAGGAACCGCTTATGATGTGTACAATATTGGAAAGTGTTCTCCAGAAACAGAGTGTAAATCCTCATTCAATTTTCTCTGTATTATCCCCCCACTTCTCCATAATTACTGATTAGCTATTAAAAAAAACAAAAAAACAATCAATTTATCTCCAAATTAAGCAACTTCTAAATTTTATTTTAAAAGAAGGTATGAGAATGTCGATCCAAAAATAAGAAAGATGGTAAGAGGGGACCTCTGGAGGTCTCCAGCCTCTTGGCCAGAATAGGTCTTTGGCCAACACTAGAACAGTGGCTTAGTCTAGCTGAGCCCTTCAGACCTCCAAAAATGATGATTTCACAACATTCGTGAGTAACCTGCATTGCGCTACCCTACTCCTGTAGTTAAAAAGAGTTAAAACGTATGGAAAATAGGGTAAAACCAAATGCACTCTACTCAAACTACACTGACACTGCTTTCAGAGGCTTACTAAAAAACTACCAACTATTAAAAAGCAGTGTCTAAATGAAACCTTTTCAGATGGAGATTTTTTTTTTTTTTTAAAGAAATAAAATGTTTAGCGTCTTTTAGCTCTATCTGTATTAATGCATTTATTCAAGACAGTTTGGTTATATCAACTGTAAAATCCTCTAGGTCTTTTTTTCCAGTCCCAGTTAAGAAGTGAAAAGCTAACATCAAAGCATGGCTTAAAATTTGCAGAATAGAAATCAATGAGTGCCTCATCTACTTCAAAGTACAGCCACCCTTTCTCATCTGTTTATTAAAAATATCTAAATGCAAGGAAACAACAGACTTGAGCAAATTCAATGTACTGTATGTATAGTGGTAAACATGATACAATATTTCAGCTCATTCAAACTGCATAATTCTATAATCATTACCCTCAGGTTGCTGTATTGATGCATATTTAACTATGAGATTGAAGAATAAAACAGGAGAAAAACAAATTCCTTTGTTACTGAGGATGTATGTACAGAGACCCTGTTGGGCCATCTTTTTGGTAGTTTCATCTACCTGGCTGCAGGATTCTTTGATGCAAAAAATTAAGTTCTTCAGCACCAATTGAATACTATTTCATTGTTAGAGAGCAGCAGTATATCCCAGGTACTGCAACTAAATCAAAGGCTGTTTTCTAACACAATTAGTTTAAAGATTACTCATGTAGATACTGAGGCAACATTACTTCAATATGCCATTAGGAATATCAAGTCTTCTAAAGGGACCCTTTCCTCTTTGTTCTGCAACTCAAATACGTTTTAATGGATAGAATAAAAACACTTCAGTCCTTTAAAGAAACTCGTGAATAAAAATGTGAATTGACACTGAATGGCAAACACTTCCACATTAAATAACCCTGCTTGTTTTCACTTTCAGTAAGTACTCTATTTACCAACTGCATGTTATCCATATGTTATAAGCTGTTTGAGAGAGCTGTAAGATCTAGTGAGCACCAATCATAGTGCTGTTATGATAAACATCAATGCAATGCACTAATTGGAACTCTACATAAGATGGATACTGCACTAAAAATGAAAATGCTTTGAAAAGACAGATTATTTTGTTTCAAAAATGTCTCGCTGCTGACCAGGAACACACTGGTCCAACAGATTCACAGCCATGGGCTTCTGAATAATGGTGCCTGCAGCCTCTTGTACAGACAGAAAATGATTGCAGTGAGCTTAAGATGGGAAAACAGCACGAATGTGTTTTTCAATTGATTGGTGGGAGGGAGGCTTCGATTTCTCCTGGGCAAGGAACATCACTTTTCTAACTCAGGCAGTGGCTAGGACTGATGGAGAAAGGCAGAGCGGCTGCCTCTGAAGAAAAACACAATGTACCATAAGAGGGCGCTGGCCGTTTACCCAAAAAATTACTACAAAAACCTCCACAACAGGATACAAATTTAACTTTCCCTTGCTGAATGTGTTCAGCTATTTAAGCAGCTACCACCGTTCTAAAGCAAAGTGAATGTCGATACTTACCTTTTCTACTGCAAATGTTCGAATCACATATTCAGCGAGGAGCTCTGTTTCTATTAGGGTAACTTTAATGTCCTTATATATCTCTGTGTCATCCGGCCAGTATTTGCAGCACTTAACCTTTAAAAACACAAAAGAAATTAAGGTTCATTTATTTTAGAAGGTTCATGCTGAATCTATTCTATATTCTTTGCAGTGATTTACATTTAAAAATACGACCATGCGCAAAAGCATCACACTTTCTACACACAGAAGTAATTCATGTTTAAGGGATAATAGCTCTTTTTTTAAATACAGCATTTTCGTGTTGCAGATGAGATTTGTGTTGCGATTAGTAAAGTAAAATGAATTCGTATTAAGCACAAGAAATATTTATATTGTGCATAACTCAGTTACAGAAACTGCTCACTTCCTATGCTTTCCAACTGGGGGTAAACGTGCAGAAGGATAACTAATGTGAAAAGCTTTTTTTCCCTGTACATTTTTAGGTATTGATCTCCTACCTTCTAAAATGAAAATATGTTTTTCAGACAGGATGGATCTTCTCTACTGTTAGAGAAGTATCAGCTTTCTCAGATTAATTTTCCAAAGGAACTACTGTGAGGTCCAGTGGCAAAACTCAACACACCAAGTCAAGAGATGAACTTTATTTCTGGGTTTTAACACGTACATGACCCCTGTTGACAGGCTCTATATTTTGATGCAGATATTTTATGCAGTTAAGAACTTTCTCCTCCTTCTCATTTGGGTGGACAAGCTGCTGGGTGGGGAAGTTAACACACTGTTGATATATCTGTTTTATTCTGCTCTATCACAGTAATAGCTATATTGTCATCACTGCACCTGGCCACTGTCCAGTAGTGCAGCACAGGCAAGGAGTAGCATCTGTTACACATCTGCTGCATAATGTCTTCTTTCTTTCTCTCGTTGAAGGAAAAAATTTAAACTGATCTTTCTGTACATGTAAATCTACTGGTTTGCTTAAGTATACGCTTAAATTTGTTGGGTCAAAAAAAACAACTTCAAATTTCAAATGGAAAACTGACACACAGACACACACAAAAACCACATGTAGAAACCTTTGAACTTCACAACTACTAGAGTATTTTTCAAACCTATTTTCATGCCAAAATATTTGGATTACTATCATGTCTAGTCTAGTAAAATTGAATAGAAGGTAAAACTGAAGTATATGCATATAAACACACAGAGGAAACTATAAAGCATGTCTATAAAATGACTTATTTATATGAACTCCAGGTTCAGTATATAAAAAATTATGCAGAGATGAACCTCTTCCTGTTAGGCAGGAGAAAAGGCTTTATCAGACATTGTTTCCAGTGACTAACCAACCACCACCTACCATCCTTTTTTAGTGTCTGGACAGAAGATAGATCTTGCTACATTAAACTGGCAACACTGAATGGTAACATTGAAAGTTGGGTAGGACAAGGTGAGTAGTTCTCTTTTTCTGACTTTTTACCAGGATAAAATTTAAATCGGAATAGAACTGAGTGAAGGGATGGAAGAATACAGCACCACATTAGGGTCCTTTTCATCTCTAGAGGGTTTAGCCCAACACCCTGCTTGGGAGACCTGGCTCGCTGCCACAAAATTATACAAGTATCCTAACAGCTTTTTCCTACTGGAAAGCTCCTAGAGAACAGAGGTGAAGTTCAGACAGCAATAAGCAGAGTTTTGTTTATTCCTCTGTGCTTGTCTTCAGATCTAATAACCATGTTGGTATTGGCTAAGAAAAAAAATCTTCGCATTTTTCTTCATATTTAATCTGTTCAGCACAGTTGCAGGACAATTTGCAAACATCAGTAAATGGAATTGCCTTCCACATGGAAAATCTTCAAGGTGGGACACAGGGAAAGTCATCACAGTACTCAGCACTCCTGTACCAGGAGCACCACTGTGGCCCCTTAGAACACCAAGGGGCAGTTCCAGGGTCCCAGCCCCTGCACCTCAGGATCAGTGGCAAGCACATATTCACCTCCAAAACACATCCACCAGCTACAAGCAATGAACATCCAGTTCAAAAGCATTAAATGTTGCTGCAAGCAGGTTAGTAGCTACTACTGCTATCTGTTGTAGCATCTACTTGATATCTTTTCAGATCTTATCCTGTTTGGATAGATCTCCAAAAGCTCTCTGATAGAAGCTAAGCAAAACACACTGAATGCTCACTGTTTTGTCTGTTTTGTTAAAACAATCCAGATAATTCACACTGTTCAGTCCCCTTAGGCCAGCAAAATGACCCTTTATGGCCACTGCCAGAAACTCTTTCAAATTCCCACCTATGACTAAAGATGATTTCTTGACTCTGCATGAAGAACAAGGCCGTTCATACTGCCTCTGGCTTGAAGTAGCCCAGTGAAAACTGTGTTGCTGGAGCTAATTGTCTTTTCCTGCCTGTTCCCTCCTCCTTTCCATAGGTGGAACCTGAACCACACAAACCCAGCCAGCACACGTCTGAAGGAAGCAGCTGCTGCCATGATCCTGGTAACAGCACTACTCATCTGCATGTCTCACTGTTGCTAACTTTAGCTTTGTCTCTCTCTGATGGGTGCCTGCCATCCGCAAAACAGCTCTAGTTTAGTAAAATAAACAATTGGGGAAAAAAAAAAAAAGCCCTGGCTGAATTAAATTGCTCAGCCTTGATGGAAAACATGCCTGTTTCTAACTTGGTAAGTCTAGACAGTCTGGATTATGAGTAAGAACTGGGGACATTTAGAAAGACTGATTTAGAAGAGCACAGTAGTCCCTACCTTCTTCTCAAGTGTTGGATTTACTTCCACCTTTTTTTTAAATCTTATTTAAGATGATCCAGTGAGTAATTAGGGAAGTGCTGGGGGATGTTGCACAGAAGTTATAGCCCTCTGTGCCTCGTGCTGCTTGTGCCCACTGGGGACTTTATACTCTGTAGCACAGAGGATGTGGGGCATGGAGTAGATTAGAGCAGAGCAGAAGGATCCATGACAACACAATTTCCTGAAAACTCTCCCAAGTGGAATAGGGGTTGTAACAGCTGTGGGAAAGGTGCCAGAACTGCAGTCATAGCCACAGACCAACAGTAAATGATTCACTCAATGCAAGGAAAAAATAAAACACAACTTTTTTCTTTCTCTCTTTCCTTAAAAAAAAAAAAAAATTGGCTTTTTAAAATACTTTTGGCTCTTGTTCAGTTATCCTGTTGCATGTGCTGTGCTGTAGACGTGGGAACTCTATGGACTTCTGATTAGCCAAAAGTTCAGTAAATGCTTAAAGATTAGTTTCCTATCTCCTCCAAGGTTCCTCAAGTAAATACGATAGGGTCTTAAAGAAAGGAGTAAACAGTGTGAATTAAACTCACACTTATAAATGCTTATTGGACCAAGGCCTTTATTTGTACAGGGAAAGACAATTGCAGCAAAATAGAATATGGTATTTCTCATCAAATATGAGAAATGCTGCTGGTAACATATGTTAGTTCACTTTTTCTTTTTAGCACAGCTTTAGCTACTGTGTCATTATGAAGCTCTTTCCCTTTTTATAAACATTTGATACATATTTTACAAAAAATGTACCAACAGAAGGTTTAGCTGAATAATTGATATATGAATCCAGAACTGAATATTAAGTGCATTAGATTTTTTTCCACACAGTTGCTACCATTACAGTAAATATCGGCCACAAAGTAGAAAACATGATTTTGAAATCTCATCTGAGCAGAACTATAATTGGGAGTTTGTTCAGATACACCCCACATTTATATCCGAACACACTGCCAAAAAATACAGATGTTCATCACACGATGAGATAAAAGGGGTGATTGCCAGAGACATAATGAAAATGCTCTGGTTTAATCTATTCATCCCAAGGTACACCGTCCATTTGTTCCAAATGTTTATTTTACTAATAATTTGAGAAATCTGGAGAATATGATTATCTGCTTTGACCTCTCCCTACCCTCATCCCCCAGCAAAATAGTCTAATGTGAGAAAATAAGAATTAAAAATGAAGGTGGAAACTTGTTCTTGCTACTTCTAAATATAACAAACAATGCAGGCAGTAGACAGATAATGAACACAGATTGTGACTTCCGAAGCTGTATATTTAGCCATTTGGCAATGTGACACATCTAGCTAAAGGCAGTATGAAAGCCAGGACAGTAATTCATTTACTTAGAGGTTTGGAATAGGAGGAATATTACAGAATTAATATGTGAGCTGGCTGTGAAAAATACTTTGCAGTTCCTACAGAACAGTTTAAATAACAATGATTATTCAGAATTTCCAGTTTCCTTTGATTCTGAAATAGTCTTAGCAAAAAGGTGGTATAACTGGCTATGCACTGAAAGGACTGTCATTACTGAAGAGCAGCATTATATATTCTAATTTAAAATTAATCCCAAACTAAGTAACGATGATAAGCCAGACATAAATTTTGAAGTGAAACCTCTAGGGTATAAAATGAAACAGCCAACTGAGCTCACTGGTGAAAACTTTTAACAGGTTTTGCAGATAGAAGTAGGATAACATCATATACTTTTATTTGGCTGACTTGAAATAAAGGAACATCCAATAACTGGAAGTATTTTTATTTAAATACTTTTCAAACAAAAGTGTATTGTGATGAAGAACATTTTATTAGTTACAAACCCACCTCTGACTGAAGATAAAATCTAATTCTTTCTTTTTCATTTTGCTTTAGAGTGAGTCAGTTAATTGATCTATACTTCATTTTATACTTTTCTAAATGAGGTATGGAAGAGAATTGAGAAATACAACATTTAAAATACTGTTTGGCACCAGCAGATGAATGGGTCTGTACAAAAGGCAGCCAGAAGTCTTTCTGTGGTTCACAGTTCCCACAGGGTGAGAGCTCTATGAATTTTACTTGCTCAGCCTAACTTCTTCCAGCAATGACACAGAACTGATATCATTCACCACATTCTGCTGCCCTGTGCTGCCCCAACGCTGTTATCTTAGGCTGCCCAATGGATGCACTTTTGTTCAGCTTCTGCCAAGAAAAGTTAGCTATCTGGATACTAACTGCTTTCTACCTGAGGGAATAAATGCAATCCATTTGTTCATGAAAACTGCATATGTTGTTAGTATACAATCAACCGGGCAGGTTGGGTTGACCATACTTTGGCCTTAAAATGGAATTAGTCTGGGAGAATTGCTTTAGGGTAAAGGTGACCCAAGGTAAAGTTGTTTGTAGTGTTCCTGCCTTCACTTGCTAGAAAAACATAAGAATATGGATTACTTCTATTTCATTGCTTATGTTTAGGCAATTTTGTCTCCTGCTGGTTATCAAAAAAGACTGTATATTAGTGCACTTTAGTACAGCCCTGAAGGAAGAAAGGCTGAACACAGAGCGCATAAGAAAGGTGGTTCCATGCCAAGATGAAGAATGGCTACAGGATTAGCTGGAGCTCCTCAATGCCTGTCTTAATCCCCTACAAAACTGTGAAATCATGGGCACACTGCTCACATCTTGTGCTCTGAGAACCTGATGTGCCTGCATTGAGATGAACAGCCTGTGCACTGAATCATGCTTCTGTTCCAAGAAGAAAATCATGCTTTATGTTGAGCTACAAAGCACTGCCGAGTTAGCTGGTTGTTTCTGACTCTAAAACCTGATCATCTGATGTCAGATTAGAGAGCTATACATGGTACCCTACTGGGTACAGTCAAACTGTGTTGGTTTTCCCAGGATACTTCTTTCCTCACAGAAAGACTCATTCCACAAGATTGCTGAGGTGAGCAGCCCTACAGTGATGGAGCCATTTTGTTAGTCATGGCATTTCAAAGGGAAACCTTGAAGACCTTTTTGCAAACTGTACTTTTATTTGCATCCTACACTTCAGCAGCAATTGAGGAGCTAGTCCAACAGTGGGGTACATGCATTTGTGTATCCTTACACCTCTTTTATTTATTTCTCAAAACTTATCACCTCAATCAGACTAATGAAGGTTAAGACACTAATCTCAGCTGGCGAACTCTCTTTGAGGCATAGCTTTTACTGGAAAGAAGAAGCATTTAAATACTGAGATCTAAAACCATGTCTGTTGTGGGTGATGTGGGACAAAGCTGAACACTCGTAGCTTGATGTCTGATGTAGTTTGGTGATGTTAACATTGCTAATCCAGGGACATCTTTATTAAACAATTATAAAGAGTCCTTCCTTCTCCTTCCCAAAGAATAGCAGCCATTTTTTCCCCCTAAGGGCTCATCCACTGCTGCACATAATGGAATAATGCCAACTTGTTTTTTCTGGCTAGAAGTCTAGAAAGCTGAAATCCCTTTTGTCTACTAGAAGAGTACACTGAATTGAAAGATGAACAACAATTTCAAATTACAATTGTTTTCTTTACTTCCATTGATACTCTGTAATACTATAATCTCTACTGTATCCAACAACAGATACTGGAATTACAGTGAAAGTAAAACAAAACCATGAAATACATAATAATGTATTTACCTTAAGAGCAGGTCCTAGGTTTTCTAGATAAACATGCTTAAGAATGAAAGCATTTCTAAAGGGGGAATGACAGTATTTATAAGTTTTTGAAGGTGAGACTGGAATTACATAGAGGTAAGGATGGTTTTAATACAACAAGCTTTCTTCTTCTCATGTATAAACTATTTTCTCTTTCTTTCAGGAGAAAAGTTTAAATGAAATCTTAGTCAGTAGTATGCTTATAAACAATTTGGCACATCGCCTAGGGAGCACTAACACCAGTCCCCTGAACTAACTCCAATGCCAGTAATTTAGCTTATCACATTTAGAGGCAATTTCAATTATATAGAGTGTTCTTCCATTTATACTAAATACAAATATGCTATTTGTTGGACGTGTTAAAGAGTTGTTCTGCTTTAACCTCTACAATATCTCTGTAATGGGTGATCTGAATCTTAAATACAGTCTGAATTCAGCTTCATTCATTAGAGGGCTCTTCTGCATGAAGATTCTCAAAACTTTAAAATACATTAATGTGAACTTCATAATAGGTTTGTATCAAAAGAATTCTGTTTTATTCTAAGAACAGGTGGTAAGTCTATTGGGAATTTCACACGGGGTTAGTTTTCATGCTGCTGGAATTGCCTATGAAGTTTTTGTTTGGTTCTAGCAATATGTTTTAGTGAGGAGCTTTTGGACAGGACTTTACTTGACAGTTTTTCTTGGATGTCTGATGTCTGCCCATAACAGAAACATACCATAAGGAGAATCTGAAAATAATTAGGAGTTCTGGATTTCGTTCTTTTCAGGAGACACATTTGTATCTCCTTTAGAATTGTCTCTTGAACACTGAACAAGGTTGCACATCCTGAGCTCTCAAGGCCCAAGCGCATATGATTGCTTAGGACAGGGACCATATAGATTCTTTCTCGTGAAGAACAAATCTTTTTCTGACAGATTTTTTCTTACAACAAAGAATGATTTTTAACCAGCCAGCCCGAAGGAGATGTTCCTTCCCTGTCAGTTGCTACATTTTACCGCTTTATGGACCTTCTCACTGCCATGTAGACCCCACATTTTTTAAGCATGAAGAATCAAAGCCATCAACAGTTTTGCAGCAAAGCAGATGACAGGCCTTGTAGGTCAACTGCAGGTCCAGTCAAACAAGCAGAGGATCAGCTAAGCTGCCAACTTTCGGTGTTCTTTCTTTTTCCCTATGCAGCCCTGATGGCTCCAGGGTGAAAAAGTCACCCAGAGGAGGGTGAGATGGTTATCAGGAAAGCTCAACACTCCTCGAAGGTGTTGGTGAGAAGCTGTTTTGATAGTGTGAATGCACATGTGCAGGAGTAAGGGCTATTTGCCACCCTACGGTGACCTTTGTTCCCCTGTTTGTCTCACATCTGTTCTGTTGTTGTCAACTTGGCCTCCTTTAAAAAAAAAAAAAAGTCTTTTTGTGTGCTTATTAACACTATTAGCACTGGCTGTTTTCTAATTCTGGATAATAATTGTGAAACTCTAATTACTGCAATTACGATGCTCCTAGGGTGAGGTTTCATTTTTTATAATTATTTCTCATAATTTTTTTGGTAAATATGTTGTTATTTTAAAAGCATGATAGACAGTCATGAGTCTTAGCAATGCATTTATATATCAACCACCTCCACTGAATTTCATCAGTGCATTTCACCATTTATTAATCAGATATTACTAAATTCCTCCTGCCTCAAGCAAAAACAAGGAGTGGGAGAGAATATGACTACTGACAAATGACAAATGATGTGACGTGCCAAGTTTGATTCCCCCAGCCAAGTATCAGAACCAGCCTCAGAAGAGCAAAGATGGAATTGACAGCTAGATGGCACAACTGAGTATTTTCTAAGACTTCCCAGTGATTTTTTTTAAGGAGGAGAGAAAAGTTTCAATGTGTACCAGCAACAAAACATTTCAAGAAGAAACCAAGACTTTGGCCAGTATGTGAAGACAGTGATCCTGTTTGCACTGCTTTCTACAGAAGGATCCAGCTATAAGAGTAGTCTCCTGGAATAAGCAAGATGCTCTCTTATGCCTCTTTTCCAATTGTACCTCTGTATGCGGGACAAAAAGTTGCCGTCTTTTAGAGTAATCCACCACATCATGCTAAGTCCCTCAGGAAAAGATGTCTGAAAGTATACTACTACCTACAATTGCTCCTTACTAACAGGAACATGGAGGTCTCTGTATGAATATAATCCAAAATGCATGCATGTAATCCAATTTTTTTGTTTGTTTTTTTAATAGCCTGTTGGCCTGTTGTCATGTTGATATATTTTGATGAATCTTGCTTAATCCATGGCTTGGGAAATGTCGATTTTTGCACTAAAATACAGGTATATTACAACACTAATTACTTGTCTTTCCCTTTCTGCAGCCCTCATTGAGAGGGGAAAGTGTTGACCACAGCCTGAAGAAAACATAGACTTTTTATCTTTGTCTTTCAAGGGCTGCCTGTTTTTTCCATTTTTTTGTAAAAGTTCTTAAGTCAACATAGACTTAACTAAAAAATACTTCATCAGCTGTTATCAAAGAACTGTTCATGCAACTCAGCAATGATTCTTCTAAATGACTGTGAGACCTCATTTAGTTTTTTAATAAACAGTCACATTCTAATGAGGTCTTCATAAAACTGACTAAATATGTTTAGAAATCATTAGCTTAAATTACCAGTACAAAAGTCTCCTTAGGGAGCCCTGCAGATTTTGTGATAAGACTTCTGGCAGATGGATTGGTATAACAGCACAAGCGAGTTCTGAATTTCCACACAAGCAGTGTAAATGTGAGCGACTGGGTAACAGGCTACTGGATAAAGAGCTAAATGTCCCTCAGGTGGGTTCATTAAAGAGAGAAAACAATCAAAACACATTTCTGTGCCATTTAAATACCAGGTGCACAGCAGTCTGCAGGTGCCAGAAACACTGACAAGGGTCCCTTGCTGGAACACACAAGAGCTAAAAGGGATGCATGGTTTTGACAAGTATGCCTCAGATAATGACAGATATTGGCAGATGTACCCAGACCCTGCTGGAGGGTAATGCAGGGACTGAGTCATTTGCAGCAGGTGCTTGCATTAGGGACAGCCTCATGGTGATTCCTCCATTCGCAATTAAAACAGTCCTGATGCATAATGCTCGAGGGCAAGAAGCAAGTTCCTAGCACTGATTTAATGACTATCCAGCCAGTCCTGGTAAACAAATACACATACGCCCCCTCAATGATTAATTCATGAAGGACAAAAAATTGTGCAGCAAACATGTTAAATAGATATTCTTCTTTTCTGAGAACATAAAGTTCTCCTTTACTTAAAATGGGTAAGAGGTTAAAAAATATGAAATAATAGGCCCCTATAAATCTTCTATCAGCTACTGCACCTGAAATAGAAAACCTCAAGGTCAGGAAGGTTACAAGGTTTGCCCCGTAGGAATGCTACCAAAAGGCCCATTTAAATCATTACTAATCAAGGTGGCACAGAGTTTGTGTTTGGGGCTGCAAGACAGATGGTGCGTTGCAATACGCCTCCTTGTTGCTGATGGTTCACGCCCGGGGAGTGGGACAGAAGCACCAATGGAGGAAGGACTGCATTGCTCTGTGGCTCATACAATCTCATGTCCCTTGGAAACTCATTTTAATTTTGCTCTCCTATCTCACCTATGGCCTCCAGAGAAACTAAGAACAAAGTCATTTCTACCACTGTCAGAAGCAAGAAAACTGCAGATCTGTATCCCACTAGGACTCTTGCACCCCAAAGAAATCTCCACAGTGGCACAAACTGTTTCTCACCAGTAAGGAAATACGCTGCCTAACTATACAGAGTGAGCAGAGGCCTCAACACTGGCAGCAAACCTGGCGTGTCCGTGGGTGGTACCTGAAGTTCACACTAATTGATGCTTTCAAATGAGGATTTCAGGAAAAGAGGATGTGGCATTATGTAGTATGCTGGTTTTGTTCTAAGGCTTGTTCATCCATCCCTTCCATCCACCTATCCCCTTTTTTTCTGTGTGCTTTAGTACTTAAGAATGTCTATAAAGCTATGCAAAATTTGCTGGGATTTTAAGGCCCCTTCCAATCTAAACCATTATATGCTTTTATGATTCCTATTTGTACAAATTCATTTTGAACTTCTAAGTAGCCCAACTGTTTCTATCCTCCTCTTCACTCGAGGGACTGAACTTTCAAAGCAGCCTCCATGATGCTCTTTGTCTCTGCAATTAGCTGTACATTGTATTCCTGCAGCAGGTGTTAATTGTAGTCAGAAATCCTACCTTTTTTATAGCTAAAAATAATACTTGCACCTGATCTGTTGGCAGATTTGCACAGAGGTATCTACATGTTAGAATTTATATTAGCAATTGACCAAGGACATAAAGAAGAATAAATTCAGTTTGTAAAACTGGACTTGTTAAAGGAGACAAGACCCAGCCCTTGGACTCATATTACATTAGGAACATTCTTTCCTAGTAGAAACACCACAGATCAGTCACTCCACCAGCATGAAATTTAGAACATGTCTCAAAACCATGTGGCTCACACCAAGATACGTGCATTTCTTATTTTAACACTTAACAATAATTCAACACTACAATAGTTGCAGTAGCTGCAATAAAAGCAGTGGCTTTTTTTTTTTTTTCATTTCAAATGAAAGCTTCAAAAGGAAAAAAAAAAACAACCAACAAACAACAGAACATTCCAGATGAAAAGTAAGACACCAGTATATAGACAAAGCAGTAAATTAAAACACTCAGTTATTGACGGTTGTGAAAAACAAATAAAATGTGTCTGTTCAATACTTGTTGAAAACAAAATTAGCCATAATCAGTTGAATTGGACACCTACTTTAGAAGTTGTCAAGCAAAGAAAGAAAAGTACGCATTATCAGTCAGGTAACTTAAGCTTTCCTTAACTACCGAGCTCCTGAAGAAGAGCTTCTGGTCAATAAATTTGGTAGAAAAGAACAGAACAGTTCAGCTAGAAGAGACCTTCAAACATCATTGGATCCAACTGCCAGAGCATCTCAGTGCCAACAAAAAGTTAAAACGTTGTAGAGGGCATCGTCCAAATGTCTCTCAAACACACAGTACTGTCTACAAATGAGTAAAGTCAATTTATTCTGCTTTAGTCCAGAAGGCTTACAAGAAGAAATGCCCAAACTGGATTGATTTGAACTAACATATTGTGAAGAAGGTGCAATTTCATAGTTTAGATACTTCTCAGAAATCTGTTCCAGAATAACTTCCCTTTTCCTCCTTAAAAAAAAGATGACTCCATATCTCGTTCTGTAACTAATTCCCCAATTTCCCCTAATAGAAAAAGTATGACGCTTTCCCTCTTCGGCAGTCATTGCAAGCTGTGCTGTACAGAATACAACTTTATCAGTTATGTTTTTACTGGGCTACTGTTATCAAAGCCAAGCATCCAAAGCATGCTTAAAAATAATTGGTAATGAATCTCTTAGCAGAGGCAGCTATAAATATTTTATGTGCCTTACTCAGTATATAAGCATCTTGTTGGTCTGCTATTTAATTTCCAAAAGCAAACACCTTGGAAGTCTTTCATCTTTTTAAGTGCGAAAATCACTTACCCTTCCCACTTCTACGAGATTAGTAACCATGATTATGCTGGCTGTGTTCTCATGCCATACCATTCTCCAAAAGTCATATATTGTCTCCTGCATTGGTCCTGAAACAATAAATCAAAGGAAAGGTTACTTTCTTTAAGTCTTGTGATTAGAAGCTTGTCCCTGGGGTAGTTTGAGAAACCATGATTATCCACATGTATTCATATCACTATCATCATATTTTTCATTTAGGGTCAATTTCTTTTCTGTCATCCCACCTATCTGCATTTAAGTATTTTTCTCCTGAAATAGTGCTCTGAAAGAAAGTTAGTTTTCCAGCATCTACGTATTTATCTCTGTAATACCCAGAAGTAGAATTATAAAAAATGGATAACATTACTCTTTCTCTTAACAATTGGATGATAACCTAGGGAAGGTGTATCTTGAATGAAATGAGCCTCGGTGGACTATGTGGCCTTTCTCAGGTTCTAATATTTTTCTTAGTATCTACTATCCATCAAATTACCCCAGCTCCTAAATTGTACTTCTTGAAGTGAAACAGAAGTTATAGTTTCTTGCTGCAGTATATCACTTTGCAAAGCAGTGGGGAAAGCAGTAAAGAACCCTAGTGTGCAACAGCAATGACGTCCTCTGCTGTACTTGTAGAGAAGAACAACTCTGAAAAACTCTGAACATTTTTGTAGATACAGGCCTTCCTCCAGTGTTGCACTGAGACTGGGTCCCAGCCCACAGGAGCACAGGAAATGTCAGCGACAGAAACATAACATGTTCAGAAAACCTACATCACTCTACATATGCCTAGTACCATCTGTTTCTAGCCCATGTGTTTTCATGATGTTTTATGTGTCTACCTGACATTCAGTGTGCCATCCTGAATTGAAACCAGTGGCTTAAAAGCACTAGACCAATAAAAAGAAATTAAAAATACTATCAAGTACTACAAACTTAATATCCATATTGAATCTTTTACTGAACTGCCTCACTGCAGTAAGCAATTATCTTCCTATTTAGAGGAATACCACGAAGCAATTCCTTGAAGGGCAAATAGGTAAGTTAGTGGCATATGTGTTCTCCAGTGAAGAAAGCATAAGTTTCAAAGCATCACAAAATCTCACATTGACAGATTTGGTTATCTTGGCACCCCAGTTTTGGTACTTTGAGCTCGCTTTGAAAATTCAGTTTTTATTCTGAAAGTCAAGTACTTAGCGAACAATGCAGTAATATTATAGGAAAGTAGAACCCAGCTCATCAGGCTATTAGCACGTCAGTCGTAATGTAACTTACTCAGAAGTCAAGTTAAAGAAAAACGAGAATAATAGTTTTAAATACATGAATTAAAAAAAAATATTTTGATTTTCAGCAATTTCAAAGCATATGATGATCCATAATTTGCACAAGACAATTTAGAAATGTTCTGCATTCTCCCCCTTACTTAATTTCTCTGCTTTTAGAAGTGCTACATATATAATTCATTTCACTGTTTTCCCTAAAGTCAGCCAACTTGTCTTTTACTTGTTTTGGTAGTTCATGTAACAGGAGATAAAGGCAGTTAAAACAATAGGAAGCTACGACTGACAGAACACAGGAAATATCAGAAGGTCTCTGAGTAGAATAAATAACAGAATCTAAAACCACAGTTTCTAAATTACCAAACTCATGCTGCTGTTGTGACTTCAAAACCGGTGACCTTCTCTTTTTAATTTACAGCATAGAAGAACTGATATTTTTGAGAGATTTCATTTGGAAATATGTCAGATTTAAGTTTCTCTCCATCATGTAGGAATCTACAATACACACTGTACTTCCAGGCTGGATGTGGCTCTGGGCAGCCTGGTGTGGTGGTTGGCGACCCTGCACATAGCAGGGGGGTCGAAATTAGATGATCATTATGGTCTTTTTCAACCCTGGCCATTCTATGATTCCATGACTCTATGATACTTCTCCATAAATGTCCTGGATACACAATATAGAAATACTCCAAGCAGAATTTTGGATGTTATAGCAAGATAATCAATAAACATTCCAGTGAATGCTTAACGTGCTTATGTTTTAATAATGTAGGTTTCTGGGCAATTAAAGTCACAATAGCATGAGAAAGGTTTTGGACCAACCTCTCCTCCAGGTAAAGGGAAGGAGACTATTTTACTCACTGTAGGAAAATGCTGTCTCTGTATTGCTCTTTCCTTCGTTTCAAATCTCAAACAAATATTTAGCAGAATTACTATTGCTATCAGCTTTGAAGGAATGTAGCTAAAAATAGAAGTAGGGAGAGGCAATTTTCCACTGAGTAAAGGAGTCTGCAAATTCATGACACACTTCTAAGATTATTTTAGCTTGATTAAGGACAAATTATAACAACTCTGTTGCTTCAAGAATCCTGATCCACAGCCTGGTTTAATAAAGAAAATCTAAATGGTTCCACTGCATTGTGTTTCTGCAGGATTGCAATGTTTCAAGATTGTTCATTTGAATATGTTTTTGGTAAAGCTACAAAAAGGGGAGAAAAAATCCTCTGTCTACACAGCCCAGTTACTTTTCCCTTGTAAGAAGCCAGAATCTTTGAGAAACGAAGGGACAATGTAAGAAGTTTCTCTACTTGTTACTCCAGACAGTTTCCTTTCCTACAGTTTCACTTGAAATTGGAGACTGTTGGGCCCTATTTTGTCATTTCCTTCTGACAGTACTGGGAGAACTGGCAACAATTTATTCCTGTCTTTTTTTTTTTTCCAAAGTCAGCATAATTCCTGTGCTTCAGATCCTGAAATTACAAATCCCAACAGAAAAGAGATGCTAAACGCTGCTTTCTTCCTAAATATTTTGAGTTTAGATTATGAGAAAACAAAACCTTTAGAAAAAGACACAGCACTTTTCAGGCCAGAGAATGAGCAATTTTTTGTTCCATTTTACAGAATGTCCTGTTTGGCATTGCTGAGTATGCTCCTTCTGACCTTGCTATCTGAATGATAAAACAATTAAAAGTGCTTGACAGGACTTCATACTTTCCTGCAAGTATTTTCAAGTGTTTTCTCACCTTTCCCCTCTAATTCTTTTATCCAGCCTCCAAACTTCTTCCACATTCAGGACATTGAAAGGAAAAAAAAAAAAGCAACAACCCAAAAACCTATCTCTGAATGTCTCAGAATGCAATTTTTTTCTATCCCATTTTTCTTTTCTTCTTGGCATCTTTCAAATTATTTTCTGACATATGAATAAATTATTACTTGTCTCCAGCCAGTATTGAAAAGCATTGGAGGCTATGTAGGGTTGGAGGATTTATTGTCATGAAGAACTGAACAATTTGATTCTGGAGACTCATGGTAGGGAGAGAAAGAGCCTATAATTGTTCTAAGCATCAGCTAACAGATGTATGCACAGTAGGCAGGAAGGTTGTTCTCAGCAGTTGCCCTCTTGTGGGAGGGAAAGGTCTGAGGAGAAGGCACTGCACTGCCTAACAGTAAGCCTGTGGTGTACCCCATTAGTTACACAATATAGTAGTTGGTATCAAAAATTGCCGCTGTGAAAAAAGAAATCAACAACATACTGCCAAACAAAGATGAAAAGCAAAGGAAAATAAGAAAAAGAAATCAGCCTCCCAAACCCCCAGGTAATTAAATGCATTATTGAAAAAAACAACCCTCAAAAGAAATGAACAGTGGAATATTTCACAACTTTTTGTTGTAATACTAGTAGTTGTTAGTTGCTGCTTTGGGAATGCCAGCATATTAGGAAATGGAAAATCACATAGTTTCTAAGAATGGATTAAACTCTTAAGAAGCTGCTTCTGCCCACAGAGCTTTCTGGAATCTCTTCCACTTGGTGTTGTGAGACTCACTTCTAACAACTGGTATTGCTACTGTGGTGTGTGATCATTTTAAATACTATAAACTAGCCTAGGATACTGAAAAATAGTGAAAACATAGGAAAAAAACAGCAGAAGATAAAGAAAGAAGTAAAACCTGAATCCTGAAATATTTTCAGTGCTTATTCAGACTGGGGCTTGTAAACATATGGGTAATTTTTCATTTTCTAGAAAAGCAAACAGTTTAACAAACAAATAGCTTCTAAAACCTTCTAGCACAGAATGTCAAATCTACAACATAATGCTTGGTCCACTCGAGACCAAACAGTGACATGGTTTAGTGGGCATGAGGGATTGGTGAGGGATTGACAGGTGGATTAGATGATCTTAGTGGTCTTTTCCAACCTTGATGATTCAGTGATAACTATTGTGGCTAGAAATGTGCTGAAAATGAACAGATTCCTTTAAGTTCCACAGGCTCTCCAGAACTGGGCAGAGGTAGCCACATGTGCTCTATGCGCACATGCTCATAGAGGAAACGGACTCTGGATGCATGACTCATGTCTGCAGCAGCATACATCTACCTGATCTTCAGAAGAGTTTAATAAACCTACATGGGTACATAGTGATAGGGCACTTTTTTTAAATTAAAAGAAACGATATTTAGAGTAGACATTGGGGGAAATTTTTCATAGAAAGGGTGGTGAGGTGCTGGCACAGGCTGCCAAGAGAAGCTTTGGATGTCCCATCCCTGAAGGTGTTCAAGGTCAGGTTGGATGGAGCCCTAGGCAATCTGATTTAGGGGCTGGCAACCCTGCCCACAGCAGGGGCATGATTTTTGAGGCCCCTTCTAACCCAAGCTATTCTATGATTCTATGAAACCTCTTTCCAGTGAGGTTTCCCATGCGAGTATGTGGTTGTAGAATGGTCCACTCACTTAGAGGTTACAGCAGGTTACAGCTGCAATGAGAACTGTCTTCACATGTTACTGAAGTCAGACTTGCTCCTTGCCACTGTGATGGCCTACAAACTTGGCACTCAAGGACAACAGGCTGATGTGCCTATAGAGAGGGAGCTGCATGTTAGCTCTCAATCCTTATAGTCCCTTCAAAATGAACTTGAAGTGCAGTTAATTTTTTCTCATTTAATAAATCTAATTGTGTGGCAAAAATAAGAAAAGCCACAAAGGCACAATTAAACTTGCAAACACACTGCCAAAAAATCCCAACCCCAAAATCACTCAACATACACATGAAAGAGTAAAAGCAAAGGTAAACAAACCAAAAATAATTACTATGAGAACAGAGTACAAGCTAATAGATTAAAAAATTCAAGAATGCTCTTTTTCCTAATGAACCTCTTTAAATGGGACAAACTAGCTGTTAGTAAGGTAACTAAGAGAGAATTTCACAGCAGGAAGCAAAATTATAGGGTTACTAATGCTCTGCCAATCCAGTGATCTGATTATCTGTAAGTACATGCTATTTACTCTTTTAGCCGTGCTAGAATTTGGAGCTAAGAGCAAAACTCCCTGTCAGAAAAAAAAAAAAAAAAAGTTTTGTAAAAACTGCAGTTAAATGCTGTTTTAAACTACAAATATCACTGACTGCTGGCAAAGGACATCTCCTGTACCTGAAATGCATTGTCTTCCCTATTAATAGGGCAACATGCCTAACATTTTACCAACAGGAATTTACAGGCACATTATAACATGGTAAGGTTTGCATGAGTACTCAGCTGTCGGTTGCCCAGTAACCTCATGGGAAGATCTTCAGTGGCTGGCAGCTATGAAAACCTGTGGACACGTTTATGTGACTGGGTGTAGGCTAAGGTGCATAAAACTAGGTCCCACTTTTTCATGCAGTAAAAATAAAGAAGTCTTCTTTCTGAAATAGCCAGCATAATAAAAAGGAAAGTGACAGACCATGGTTGTGCTGATTTAGTTGAAAGAATCACACCAACTAGCAAGATAAACCACTTGTTCAGTCTCATTTCCACCCTCCTCAAAAGAGTGAGTTTCTCAGTGGAAGATACTCAGTTACTGATAGCCTGATTTGTCAAGAAGAGCCTTACCACGGACTTCTTAAAGATGTATGCTATCATGTATTTTACTTTCACTCACCTTTCCAGGTGTTCCTAAGGGTTAGTGTCTCTATGGAAGCCAGCAAAGGCCAGAACAAAGCTCTACTTCCCAACCTTAAAAAACTCAGGCAGTGATCACAAACTCTTTCTACAATAACTTCTCAAAGTAGTTGTAGGCATTTGTTCTTTAACAAAAGAGATGCACTTCAACGGACTTTAATTAAAGTCCTATACCGAAGTATGTTTTTATAGGCACTGTATATATGCTCCTACCAATACTGTGGATAAATTTTAGGTCTGAGATAAAACTGTGACTAAGATATTAATAAATCCTATACGTTCATGATTCTTCAACAGCTACCAAATACACACAGATCAGACTTCTGTATTTTAAGGTGTCAATAAAAAAATGATGGGGAAAAAAAATGTCATATTACCTTCTAATGCTTTTATTTAAGTCCTCACCAATCTGCTTAAGAAACCCAAAACAGTGGAGAGGGCAAAACATACACCAAAGCAATGTATCTATTCACAGTCACTAGTCTCCTGTAGGCAAGTCGCTGTAAGAATTAGCATAATAAAAGGCAACGTACATTTGTACTGGCAGAATTTAGCCATAAATGCTTCACTGTTATTTATTAATTGCTAGTTTCTATCTGCCATACTTCAGTATTTATTGTTATTCGTCACTTCTGTGTATCCCAGCTCCATTTTGTGCACTGAAGAATCTCAATGAAATTAAACAAAACCCTGCCATGAGCTGAAGAAATACATTCTCACTTTTATGACTTTATCTGATTTATAGCATTGGTACAGACTGTGATGGTATATCAAAGGCGCTTTTGAATGCCTTAGAAATATTAATTATTATGTAATCTTCAGCAGGGTTATATTGCAATTATACAGCCATGCTATCCTTCCCAATAAAACCGTCCTGTAAATCTCTTCTGTCTTGGAAAAATACCAATAAACAAAGCTGCAGATGAACTTTCAACAAAGATGGTGGGCATTAAGCATGTTAAGCCAGCAGGCTGCCCAAGCAAAGAAGCCTGATGCAATCATTACTCTTATGTAAGGTATGGAAAAAACCTCTCTCTCCTTTCTAAATCATAGTTGAATGATGCTTCCATGGTAGCAAATTCAGAGATGGGGCAGAAAGAAGCCACTTGTTTGTAAGGCAGAAATTATGCTATTTTCTAAGGAACAAATCTATCAGAACTTTAATCATAAACAAAATCAGTAACTAAATGTTCAGTTGCTCCCAACACCACCAGGCTTCACGTTTATCAATCACATGCATTACTTATAGATAAGTAACAGCTAGTACTGTTTTTTTTTTTTTTTTTTTTTTGGCCTTTTGCAATGATACTATCCTACAATCCAAAGAATAAAAAATTCACAGTATGCAGCCACACTATTCCACAGTATGCCACCACAGCTACACACAGGTGGACTGAGCTATGAATTTAAAGTAAGTTTTTTCATGATTTCCTCACCGTGGACGCATTGTCAATAGAACACAGATCTGACTGAATCTTGTTAGCTTGACATTTCAGGAACATACTGCTTATAAAGAAAGCCGAAATAATTTACTAGGACAAATCCTGCCCAATGCAGCTACTGGCAATGTAGATGCCTTCTACTGTATCCATCGTTCAGGGAAAACACAACCATCTCTCATTATCAGCCAAGGGACAGCACAGTGAATAGTAATTGGCTGATTTTCAAGCACAAACTAAATGCTACCTGCTGCCAGCCAATGAGTCACCAAGCGCTGCTGGCTGCAGATTGCTCTATGCGAAAATTGGCTTTCACAAAATGAAATTTTCAAAGCGCTTTCAAGTCCCATTAGCTTCAAATGAGGCTTAGACTACTAAGTGACTGAGGCGCAAGCAGAAATGTTACCTGCTACTCCCGTGGGACTGACCAGTGCTTTGGCTGGCCTTCTGTACCACCGCCTCCTACATTTTGAGGAGCCAGCATTAGGTCTTAAACAGGATGAAGAAATAGAAGAGACTTACCTGCATATTCTCTATCTCTTTCCAAATAAAAGGAACAAAGAAATATTTGGCCCACAACAAGCCCATTACAACATACAGTAGTCATGAGTTACAGCACTATTATTTCATTAAATTTATGCAAATGCTTCAAAGCAGCTGAAATTAAAGAAAACTACATAATTCTAAGCTCCCACTTAATACGGAGATGCTTCAAAAACATTCTTTGAGCAATGGCAGAACTGATAATTCTAGAGATTTTTTTAATTGGAAATTAATAATCAACTTCAAAATATGTATTCTATACACGTGTGTATGCATACATATATCCAGCTCCGGGCAACAAGGTACCAACCACTCATTGCCTGGAGCTGGATGATTTCTCATGCTGGTATTTCCTCTGATCCTACTTTGCAGTCTTTCTGTGAGCAGTTAGAAAGCTTTATTGGAGTGTGGTATTTATTCTCTGGAATATTAGACAGCATTTTCTTTTATTCCTTGTTACAGAACTAACTAGGCAGGAACAACACACATCTCCGTGTGTTATTGTGTCTGCGTTATGGCACCATCTCAAATGGAACTCCACTGTAGTAGGATCTGCCTTACATATAAAATGCACATGAATGCACACAAGGTATTCCTGCTTCTCACAATCTAAACACGCCTGGAGAGACAGTGGGAAGCACGATAGGGGCAGAATGAACCAAACAGGTCTGGTATAATATGCAGCAGTCTAAACATGCCAGCTCCTTCACTATTTCCAGATAATCTTAAGTGTCCCTTCTCCATGTGACTATTTCCACCATCTTCAGAAATAAGCCAATGCTGCACTGAAATATATTTTTAAATCTGAGACCAGACTTGACAGGTGCTATTTAAGACGTTTTTATAATGCTGGTAGCTAATGATACCGGCTAACTTTTCCATCAAATAAAGTGTTACACACTTATTGATTGACATTTCTCCATGGCCAAATTTCCAATACTAGCTCAGTTTGTTCTGTATCAACAAAGTAAAATGAAAATGTCATATGAATTTCCAAAGAATAAATAGCATGCTCCCCTAACACCTTTTGACTACTCACAGACAGATTGCAGATTGGGAAGAGAGGAACTGCTGCCCACAGAAATTGCCCAGATCTACTCAGTTAGCCTGAGATTAGGCAAAGCTAAATGCAATAAAGGCCACGTACATAGTACTACTGACTACATCTGTCATAGCATTCAAGGAAGCTGTTTTTTTCTGATCTCAATGTCAGGAAAGGAAAAGTCCCTCTTCTCCTCCCCACCCCTATTTTTAATGTTGTTCATCCAGTATAATTAGAGAACTTTCTTTCATATAATTTGCCACACATCAGAGATGTTAAATGTTCTGTTCCTCTCATTGACATTTTTTCCCCTTTTCCAGACTGCACTAAATCCAGCATTTTTCAAATTTTGCATTACAGTAATAAAAGTAAACTATGCAGAACTCCCAGAGGTTAGGAATCCCCTGGTGAAGACAGTGGGTGATACACAAATAAGGCTAGGGTCTTGAAACTTAATCTCACACAGCTGTTCAGGGAGCACTGCTAGGCAATGGCTGGCAGGAAGTATTTCATTTTTTTTCTGCTATGAAACAGGAACACTTTCAATAACTGCACTTGTAACTAGAGGGTTCTGTCCATTAGAGTGCACTGGCTACAGAACAGAAGCTGGTCTTACTCATGCACGGACTCTCCATGCCCTCCAGACTTTTAATCATTTAATTACAGCCAAGAATGTAAATAAACAGCACAGGACTCCTGGAAAACTGAGGCATGGATTACAATTGAATCAGATTGAACAGAAATGTGACATGTTGGCTGCCCATCTGTAGCTAAAGCTCTGACTGGAACATTACACCTGGAGCCTTGTGTCCAACGTTTGCACCTGAACTTTGTCAAAGCAGTCCAACAGAAAGTTTCAGTTTAGCTGAATCAATGCTTTCTGGTAAAAACCCTCTAATTTCTTACTTGTGCATTCTTTTTTTAGTTTCTAATTTGTGTATTTTTCTCAGTAAGGCTGATTTGCAGCATAGAAATTGGAATACCTTTAAATCACCCATTTTAAAAAGTCCATCTGAGCTTGAGAGTTAGCTTAGAAAAAAGTACATTGCCTGTAACGTTTTCCAACTTAATAGTCTTAGGTAGTTGATTTGTTGGATGGGGCTCTTCTAACTTCTAATGCAGAATCAATTTTGATGATGGATGAGAACTTTAAGATCATTTTATCCCTTCAGTACAAGATACCTTAGGGAATGGACAAAAGAACCTAATTAGTCCTTTCCATTTCTACTTTTCTGTTTTCACATTGAATCAGTCATAAGCATCAGGATGTAATAAAATCATCACTATTCTTCAGCTCAAAAATATGAGTTCATTCTGGCTACTTCCTTCTTTTATTTTTCCCCGGGAGAATACTGTGAAGGAATGTTGCCCATGCTTGTGAGTAAGACACTCAGATGCTGTATTCTTTGAACTTGTGCAGAAAGTTTAAATGCATTAATATGAACACTTTACCAGATGAAAAAATAAGATAATTTAGGCTACATTAAAGTTTAAGTAAAGATGCTAGCAGAACCATTTAAAAGAAAAAGTTTATTATCCTTACAGTTATCTCCTGAGTAAGATGTATCACTCACCATGTATTTTTCTACTTTAGGCTGGAGAATGGTGGTAAATTAATTTCTTTCTCAGTAAACATAGTATTTTTAATAGATCTCAGAAGTTATGGCAATACTCAGAATCCAAAAGATACTAGACAAATTAAGAGGTGTGTGAGGGTCATTAACAAATAAACACGTATTTGACGATTTTCCTTTCAACTTTAGAATAATTATAGAAAATATGAAATCTGACTGACATAAAAATTCTCTCAGGAGAAGTTTGAAAGAGTTTGGTGTGGTTAAAGCAAAAAATGAACTGTCTTATTTGTTTCTGGATACATTTGTTTCTGAAAGACGTTGTGAATTCGCTGCATTCTTTTCTTTCAGCAAATGACAAGTCCAAAAGCCTTCTCACACCTGATGCCAAGTTTCCTCCATGCTACTGAAGACGGGCTGAAAAAAAGACTTCAGAGACAAAAAGATGCTTTGACTTCGTGATTTTCCTGACAAACAGTATTTCTCTGCTCTTCTGCCTTAGTATTAGACACTGTGATAGACAGGCATGCTAACAGTACTTCATCAAGAGTGCCAAGTACCTTCATTATCAAGTCCAACTTATCAGATTCCTTATTGAGATGGACACCCTAAAATCAAACATCAGCTTTTCATAATTTGCGTGCCCTAAAAACATGGGCGGATGAGGTAAGTTTCTAAGAGTGATGCTCTACCAATCTTCCCTGACCACCAACAAAAAAGATTCTAGTGCACTATTAAGTATTCAGTATCATTTCTATTGGTTGCTGTTAGTTTCAAAGTGTTTACAAAGGCAGGCATGTATTTTATGCAAAACATAGGCACTCATTTGTGAAGAATGTAAGTGACTCTATCTAGTAATGAATCCATCAGCACTTTTTCTGAGATGTTCTAATTCGTCTCCTCACAAAGGTCTGGAGAAGTGTAACACTGTAACAGACTCTAAGACAGACTTTGATCTGTTAGCAAACCATTAGCTCTGCATTTAGAGTTCCACCCTTCATGGAAAGCAACTGGGACAATTTTTTATAAAGATGGAACTATCAAAGAGTTGATTAAGACAAAGACATAGAAAAATGGGATTCATGAAAACGCTGAAAGATCAATTGTTCTAACAGAGTTATTATTAAAATATCCTGTAATAAACAACGAAGCAGGGAGAAAGTTGTTCTCAGGTACCACAATGTGGCAACTGTTAAAGCGTTGACTTTGATAGTTACCAGGTTTTACTAGACATTACCAGAATCATAGAATTGATTTTATGTTTAGGGTTGGAAGGACTTAAGATCCCCTAGCTAGACCCTTCTCTGCCATGGGCAGGGGCACCTCCCACCAGATCAAGTTGCCCAAAGCCCCATCCAGCCTGGCCTTCAACACTTCCAGGAATGGGGCATGTACTGCTTCTCTGGACAGCCTGTTCCAGTGACTCATTGAAGAATTTCTTCCTTACGTCTTATCTAAGTAGACCTTCTTTTAGTTTAAAACCATTACCTCTTGTCAGGCTACACTCCCTGACAGAAATCATACTGCACTATAGAAGGCTTGAAAGCCTTCTCTTCTTCAGGCTGAACAAGGCCAGCTCCTTCAGTCTTCAGTTAGTAGATAGCTGCTCCAACCCTCTTATCATTCCTGTGGGCCTCCTCTGGACCTGCTCCAGAAGCCTGATTTTCTTCTTAAGCTGTGGGCCCCAGAGCCAGATGAAGTACTCCAGGTGGGTCTCACAAGAGTGGGCTAGAGGGAGACAATCATCTAACCGAATCATGGAATCACAGGAGTAGGAAGGGACCTCAAGAGATCACTGAGTCCAACCCCTCTGCTAAAGCAGGTATCCTACAATACATCACATTGGTAGGTGTCCAGATGGGTCGTGAATATCTCCATAGAAGGAGATTCCACAACCTCTCTGGCAGCCTGTGCCAGTGCTCCGTCACCCTCACTGTAAAGAAGTTCTTCCACACGTTAGTACAGAACTTCCTATGTTCAAGCTTTAGACCATTACTCCTTGTCCTATTGCTGCACATCCCCAAGAAGAGCCAGGCCTCATCCATTTGCCTCCCATCTCCCTTTAGATATTTATAAACATTTATCAGATCCTCTCTGAGTTTTCTTTTCCCAGGCTGAGCAGGTTACTCAGCCTTTCTCTATATGAGAGGTGCTCCATGCTCTTTATCATCTTTGTGGTGCTCCACTGGATTCCTACGAGATCCCTGTATTTTTGGAACTGGGGAGCCCAGAATTGGACACATTAGTTTAAATGAGGCCTCACCAGGGCAGAACAGAAGCAGACGATCACCTCCCTCAACCTGCTGGCCATGCTCCTTTAGATGCACCCCACAATACCATTGGCCTTCTTGGCCACAAGGGCAAACTGCTGGTTCATGGCCAACCTGTTGTCCACCAGGATCCTCAAGTCCTTCTCCACACAGCTCTTCTTCAGCAGGTCATTACCTAACCTGTACTGTGGGATTGCCCTGAGACAGGTGAAGAACCTTGTATTTGACAAAGTTGAATCTCATGAGATTGGTACAGCCTCACCTCTCAAGTCTGTCCAAGTCTCTCTGGATGGCATTCCTTCCATACAGCATCACATCACATAAGTTGGCATCATCCACAGACTTGCTGAAGGTGCACTCAATTCCACCATACATGTAACCAACAAAGATGTTAAATAATACTGGTGCCATTAATGAACTAGAAGGAACACCATTTGTCGCTGGTCTCTACCTGGCCCTTGAGCTGTTGACTGCAACGCTCTGACTGCAACCATTCAGCCAGTTCCTTATCCAGCTATCAGATCCATGTCTCTCCAATTCAGAAAAATTAACACTGTGCAGCACACTATCAGACGCTATGCACAAGTCCAGGCACAACCTGAAAAGGTTTGTTTGAAGGAAGTCCTGTCTGTTTTGGTCCTCAACACTAGTAAAAGTAAGAAATTTCAAAAGCTGCTCAAAACCTAGCCTTATTATCATCAATCTGTGCTGGCAAATGGCAGTAAGACAGGTCTGATGAACTTGCCATCACAGTACAAACTCTGCATATCACTTTCATATGTAAAGGGTTATTATTTTTGTATGTAGTGTGAAAGAAAAGTAATGGCTTTACCATTTGTCAGCACTATTGCAGAACAGGTGAAGGACATGTCTCAGAAAGTTTTGTCTATTCAATGCACTGCACATGAATGGGTTTATCTCCTTCACTTAAGTCAGATGGCTTTAATCATCCTTTTAACATTTTGATGATAAGGAAGTAAAGAACACCATCAAACACAGTTAAATCTTTACAATGAATACAGTTATATGAAATTCATTCATTTCTTACAGCCGTCTGTGAGGACTGTCCTACACCATGAAAAAGGACAGCATGTAGAGAGCTGAAAAATTATGTAGAATTATCTTTCTCAGTCATTTTTCAATTTTTCCTGAAGTAATTTCAAATGTTAATTTTCATCTGGAAGCTAAAACCATGGCAGCAGAAGTTTCTTTGCAAAGATAAGTGTGGAGCTTCCACACTGCTGTAGTTCTGTCAACTTTCTGGTATATAAAAACAAAAAAATGTGCCAAGAAAGTTAAGATTATTATTCAAAGCAATATTTCTCCTTCAGATGCCTGAAAGGGAACTTTCAGTTTGAAAGAAAATGTATTTTTGTTTCTGAAAACCCTTATTAAAATGTTCACACAACATATACAGTAGGGTGTGGAAGAAAGACACATTCTACAGAAAAGAGAAGGAAAATGAAAGGGGTTATTATAGTGGCAAGTTTATGCTGCTGCATATATAAACACTTCCATTGTAAATATTTATTTTCAGAAGTTTATAACTTCTACTTAAAAAACTCCTCCTGACTGAAACTTGAATTGATGTTTGTCTCCATAACCAGTAATACACAAAGTGAAACAGTTTAGCATCTGCTTCACAATTAAATACTGAAAAAGAAGAGGCTGAAAGGCTGCACTGAGCTATTAAATCTAAAGCCACTTTGTTTTCAAAAGTAACTTTTTATAGTCATTAATCTTCTCTGAAGTACTTGAACAAAACATTTTAAAACAGGTTCCTGTGTGTGCTACAGCAAGCTGAGAGATTCAGAATCTGACCCATGAAGAGCATTCCAAAGTCACAGAATCATACAATCAACCCACAAGTTTGGAAAAGACCTCCATGATCATCCAGTTCAACCATTCAGCTAACGCCAATATTTCTCACTAAACCATGTCTCTCAGGACAACATCGAAACACTTCTTGAACACCTCCAGAGTTCGTGACCCCACCAACCCCCTGGGCAGCCCATTCCAGCACCTCACCACTCTTTTGGAGAAGAAGTATTTCCTAACGTCTAACCTGAATCTCTCCTGGTACAACCTGAAGTCATTCACTCTAGTCCTATCGCTAGTTATCCGCTAGTCTTATCGCTATGGGAGAAGAGGCTGACTCCTACCTTAATACAACCTCCCTTCAGGTAGTTGTAGAGAGCATTAAGGTCTCCCCCGAGCCTTCTCTTCTCCAGACTAAAAAACCTCAGTTTCCTCACCTGCCACTCATAAGGCCTGTGCTCTAGACCCCTAACATCTTCGTTGGTCTTCTCTGGACATGCTCCAGGGCCTCACTGACTTTCTTGCAGTGAGGCCCAAAGCTGAACGCAGTACTCAAGGTGTGGCCTTATCAGTTCTGAGTACGGAGGTACAACTACTTTCTTGCTCCTGCTGGCAACACTATTTCTGATACAAGCCGGATGCCACTGGCCTTCTTGACTACCTGGGCACATTATGGCTCATGTTCAGCTGAGCGTAAACCAACATCCCCTGGTCCGTTTCCTCTACACAATCTTCCAGCCAGTCTGCCCCATGCCTGTAGCACTGCCTGGTGTTGTTGTAGGCAATGTGCTGGATTTGGCACTTTACCTTGTCAAAATTCATCCCGTTTTCATGTTTTCATTCCAAGAAACAACTTCATCTTTGGTTTCAGCCCATCTCCTGGGCTAGGATCTGTTTCCCCCTTTGAATCAGGTGAGACCCATTTGCAGCCATCAGGCCAGGCACTGAGTAAACCACCCCAGGTAAAAAAAAAATCCCAACTTCTTGTGATTGCACCAGCCTATCAGCCTCGTGTTTATAAGATGGGTTTTCCTGCTCCTCTCAGTATCCTTTCTTGCCACTGAAGAGACAGAGGAAAATAACGTCCACTCCCTCCACTGACTTCCCCAGTCCCCTGACGTCCTTTTTGATAATCCTCAGGCTTATCTCAGTGACTTCAGCACTGCCAGCCTGAACTATCAATAAAGGATAATAATCAGAGTAGTGAATCAGACTTGGAAGTTTCCTAGAAATATCCCTGACCCAAGCCCCAGGAGGCAGCACACTTCCCTGCAGGTAGAGTCAGGCCAACATACAGAGCCCTCCATTCCTCTCAGAAGGGAGTTGCCTACAACAATCACCCTTCTGTCCTTCTTGGTGGAGGCAGTCTTGAGGTGCTGAGTTGACCGCCTCATCCTAGACAACCTCACGGGTGGACCTCCCATCACATCCTCACTTACCTCTGCCTCAAGTTCCAGAACCTCAAAACTATTATGCAGGGGCACATGGGGAGCCAAGATAGGTTGGGATGGAGGTAGCTTATGATGCCAACCTGGGATCTGTTTCTACTCCTCCTCTTCCCTTAAATCGTCTCCACTACCACTACCATCTGGAGGGTATCACCCTTGTGTCTTCCTCACAAGTTCAGCAGAGAGTCACTCCACCAATCTATCTCTAGCAGTACTCTCTGATACCCCTTAATCTCTCCATCTCCTCCTTGAGCTCCACCACCATACTCAATACATCATCCACCTGCTCACAACACATGCAGGTGGAATTCCTGCTGCCCTTCACTGGCAGCAACAGGCTCGGGCACTCGCTGCAGCCAGGGACTTGAACCACCATATTTTTAGGCAGGCACTCCATCTGAGTCACCATATTCTTTCTTGACAGAGCTTTCTGCCTAGTGGAGATCATGGCTAGATTAACTGTCCTGGAGGCAGGCTGTAGATGAGTCAGTTTCTCAAGTGGAAGGGCCCTTCTTGCCCTTCCTGCTCAAACCCCCTTTGTCAACTACCATGCCATGCCTTTCTGATGCATGACACCCTGATTGCCCATCTTGTTCACTGTGCTCCCTACAGGCAGGTTCCTGACTCCAACCCCACCACGTCAGAACATCACTGCAACACGGAAGACAATGGCTCCTGGCAGCTGCTCCCTTGCCGGGATACCCCTCAACCAGCCAGAGCAATTCCCTGCTTTGGCATGGAATGCGTCTGCTCCAGAGCTGAGTACCTCACTGAAAAATCAGAGATGCTGAGATGAATGTACTTCACATATAAAGAAGTGCAGCTTGCATGTGGGTAACTGCTTCTTCATACACGATTAATCTGCTTGAAAACCAGCCCTGGTAGAAATGGCAATGAATGATGCCGTAACACTATATCAATATTCATTTGTCACTCATTTAGGGTTGCTGGTGCAGTGGTGGAGGAAGCATTGCAAAACCACTGGTAGAGACTTGTTAGAAGAAGTCATAACTCAATTGACTATGTGAACTTCAAAGAAAAAATAACATGTAAATACTGAGAAGATCAATTTTTCCTGCTTGGTAATCAGGGTGAGACATACAAGATCAACAACATTCATCTGATAATAGGAAAATTCAGCAGGCTGTGTGAAGTACTGTACAGATATTAAACCCACTGCACTCACTAAATGACTGGTTAAAATTCATTGATCACCTAACTTCTGGAGAAAAGAAACAACTAGCTAGTAGTAAATTAAACAGATCATAAAAGACCTTGACAGTCTGCCATAAAAGAATTTTAAAGAATTATATCCACGGAAACAAGGGATACATAAAACAAAGCAGAGAATTTTAAATTGTCACAGCTTGCTGGTTCTGCATGACCCAATATTCTGGCTTGTGACAAAGGATTCTCTTTAATCTCGGTGTCTCAGGTGCAAAATCCATCTGTTGATACCAATTACAGAAGATCACCAAAAGTCTTCACTAGATGTAATTTCAGTTTATCAGTCACATTATACTTACCATGTAGAGGAAAAATGCTGCTGATTTTCCAATTCAAAATGCGCATTTTGGATGTATTACTCTTATAACACAAGCAAATCCTTTTTTAGATTATTAGTTGTTTTAAATTACGTTTATTTCTCTTTTAACATTAGCAGCAGTATGCTAAGACTACCAAGGTGGAAGATACTAGTCTGTGTGTCAAACTCTGGTTAGTATGGAAGACAGTAACTTTAATAAACAGGTGATTATGCAACTCTCAGCTCTGTTAAAAGCAGATTGGTAGTCTATTACAAACTGATTACATTTGCTACTTTTTTACTTCAAACAATTATATTTGCTCATTAACACTTGATATGTTGAATGCAGCTTAAGAAGAACATAGGAAAATTAAATATCAATCATTCTAACTCCTCAGAGATTTCAAACTGACTCATGTAATGATATTTTCCTTCAAAGAACAATAGGTATGTGCACCTGTGAAAGATGTGGTGGAGGAGAAAAGGGAGAATGGGAGAAGTTATTTTAAGACTGATGTAAAGTAGACATCAAGGGAATTAAACATGGAGCTTAATTGATGTGTTTATACATATCTACATGAAAATGTGTTCTGAAACAGCACGAACATCTTTGGCTATATCTGCGAGCTATCGCTCCTGACAGGCTTACTACTACGGAAGTCATAAAGAGGCATCCTCTATTGGGAGTGTGAAACAAATGCCTCTCCTTTCATAGAGCTTTAAAGGAGTTTTAGAGATTATTCCCAGTTACCTTATCACCTTTGCAAAAGGCAGAGACTGTCGTGCAAAGGCTTTGTCAGGAAGTGGGAATGCTGGAAAATCACAGTAAGTAGCCTTGACACAGCTGCATCTATCACAATGCTGCAGAAAGCTTTATAAAGCAGATAAGTATTTTTAACACTATTCTACAGGTTGGAAAGCCGAGACAGAGAAAGGGAAAAAAATTTCTCATGATTCTTCATCAGAGCCACCTAGAGAACATAAACCTTTTTAAATCAGTGTTTTTCATTTCCCCCAAAACAGAGCTACAAATCTGCTTCCTAGATGGCCTTAAAAAATAAGATGTTGAAGAGGCAATCCCTCAGAAAATTCGCTGACAAAAGTTTTGAATTTGATGTAAATTGTATGCCCATTTGAAAATAGATTTTATGATCACAAGACAGTCACTTTCTCACTCATTGCACTGTGGGAGTGATTAGGTACCCTGACATGCTCTACACTGCATCTACACATAAAAAACTGATGGCACCTGCATGAAAGAATGACAACTCAAACAACTACATTTTCTTTACATCTTGGAAGAAAATTTGTACTATTCTTATTCACCTTGACTAGCTACTTCTCCTTGACACTATAACAGAAAATAAGTGTGACTAATAATATGTTGAGGGTTGTACTTGACCTAGTAGATAGACGTTAAGTACAATATTGCATCCAACACTTGGCTTTAAAAGCTAAAGCACAAATGCCTCAAGTTTCTATTTGCTATCCAAGTATTGTGATGAGTGATAAAGCTGTAGTGAAACCATTAGAATTTGCTTCAGAGACGTCTGGTCTACACGAAAGCTGTCAGAAAGATCTGGGAAACATCCTGATAAAAAAAAAAAAGCCCTGCAAGTAAAATGCCAAATATATATCTTTTCATTTCAGGATTCAGGTGAAAAAACAATACCATCAAGTAAAGGTTAAATTGATTGATCCATTTCTTCTCAGAAGAAGAAGATGCAAAGGCCCAGAGTGAAATAATCACATGTTCTGTTTTTGTCCTAATATTCTCTTATTCATACGAAGGAAGACTGTGGAATGAATGATGTGGTGACTGGATAATAGACCTGGAAGAAGAAGCACATTTAAATGGCTCAAGTTCTAAGACCTCAAATTTTAATTCTGGTCTAAAACTGTAAGATAGTGTTGAGGTGGTTATACATCCTTCCCAACAGTTATCTGAGACTGTTCAGCTCTGAAGTACAGAACGGCAGAGTTAAATATCTTCTCACCGATAAAAGTGGGGACTGGAGGATGAGGACACTGGGTTACTTAGGGGACAAACACATACACAATAAGAGCCCTTATTTGACTCAGACAAACCTGTGCCTTGATAAAACATCATTAAAAAAGTGTATATCACCTATAAATCCAACAAGATTATTCAACAAGTTTATTATTCCCAGTATTCCAGCTAGGACTCTGGGCGCATTTTGAAATAACGTATGTGGATGTAGCTCAACTTCTTCAGGTCCAATGGAAAATACAGGAAGCTTTGTTACATAAAACCTGCTGCAGAGGATATTCTCTCTGAGTAGTGGTATCCAAGCACAGGCAAGAGAATGGCATATGGTTGGATAATATGATTAAGCAGAAGACTTTCTCACCTGGTACAGCTCTAAGCTTGGCTTAAAAGCATGTAAGAACTTACATCAGAATGGGCAAAATATGTATTTGAAAATGGGTAAAAATTGAAAACACCCTTGTTTGTTGACAAAGAAAGAAGCTATTATTCACAAGCAGGTTTTTAAAAGATGTCCTGTAAATTTCTGTCTCCAAATCCCTTTGAAGAATTCCCCTGCCAGAATAATGTGTGTTTGGATACTCTACTAAAACTTGCTAATTAAAGTATTTTATTTTAAGACCTGGAGCCTACATATCATCGAACAATACTGGAAAATACAGTTCTAGTACTGACAGTTTTCCTGTCACTGCTGTCCATCTGGTAAGTTTATTGAGGGTTTCTACAATGACTTACTTCCTCTATCACGAACAACAATATGCTAAACATGAGTAACTTCTGCTGAAAGGTTTTATGTTGCTTTTCTACCCCAAATTGTACTTGAACATGAAGGCAAAGGATTGCTTACTTGATATATGTGAAAATTGGATTATAACAATTCAGTTTGCTTTTACTTAAGTGACTGAACCTTTTCTGTCTTGAATATTGACTTCTTAGCTTCACATAACCAAAATTAGGAAGTAATAATGCTTACCTTGTGTAGCAATGTAGTGATTCGGCCTGTGATAACCCTAAAAGAAATCGGGGAAAAAGAAATTATAACCAGCGTGTACCTTGCCTACATTGCTTTAAGTAAAACTTCATTTAGAGTAATTATCAGTAAAAATCGTAACAATGAAGGTAATGTGCTAGATGCAAATGTTTTTTCTGGTAGAGGAAGAGCAAGGGAGAGGGAGAACAAGAAGCAAATGTGTTTTCTGCAAGATGCTAAAGTTGCAGGCTTGTACGTTAGGGGACAGAAGTAATATGTTCTCAAAGTCCCTTGTTGGATCTGCTGAAAATGAACAGCATGAAATCCTCTCTAGCACTTGCAGCTAATGGTGTGAGATGCTCATGGAGGCTGAGATATACCTTCAAGCTATTGCTATTTAGTGCAAAGCCTATCCCTTTTTTTAACAGCTACAGAATGCTCAATTTGCATTCAGCCCCAGGAAGGGTGGGGGAATGTTCACTCTGTCCTCTGTGATTTATTTATGATATATTTCTGAACATGAAAAAGGAGGGTAAATTCTTTGACTAAATGGTTTAGTATGAATACACTTCTTCACTTCTAAATAAAAAAAACACCATAAAGGAATTCGATGTTTCTCTGATAACAAGGGCAACTTAAGCTGGCTGTGCAATAAAGACTAATACTCTATGGATTCTTGCAACATTGAATAGGTTACCAATAGGGAACAATACCATTTTTATTGTGTTTGAATTTCTGATGTTACGAGAGTGTCACCAAAGGTTTAGATCACGAGCAAGCATGTTGATAAACTCAGTTATGCCAGTTTTAATCTTTCAAAAGTGGTGAGATTCCACTGTCAGCCTTCCAAAGGAAGAAATTAAAGCTGAAGCTTTCATGTCACTGCAATTTCTTTGTAAAAGTGCAAGAGGGACTGTAGTGATGGGAGGCTGGAAAAGTCACAAAACAATTGAAAATACCTCGAATATTACAGAAAATATAACATGAATTACATAATTGGTTAGATGTCATTGAACCTAAATCTGGAATTCTGTGAACTGAGAACTGCTCAGAAACCTATCAACCAGAGCTTATTTTTTTCCGTGGTGTGCTACCTAGCATCCCAGTGGCTGGGATTAAATGCTTCAATTTCCCACTGAAGAAATTAAGCATGGGGAAAAATACTGAATAAATAGTGCCTCCTTTTCTTTTATCCAAGAAAACTTCATAATGTTTGTGAAATTCTCTCATTGAGATGTTTATTCTGACAACACAGCAACAATAACCCCATGCAAATGAAAAACAGCAGCTGCTTCTGTAGTAGAAAAACAAACACTTCCAAAAGAAATCTGACTAGCAAGATTATAAACAAAAAATGCTGTGTTTTATGGTTGTCTTTGGAATATGTCTGCAAGACTCCAAGCTTTGCAATGAAGCCACCTGCTGAGAATGAGGGAAATACTGTTTTTGTTCTCACTCATTATTTCATTTAGGACGTAAGGGTACGTAGGATGAGGGGAAATGGCTTTAAACTGGAAGAAGGTAGATTTAGACTAGATATCAGGAAGAAATTCTTTACTGTGAGGGTGGTGAGACACTAGAACAGGTTGCCCAAGGAGACTGTGGTGACTGCCCCCTCCCTGATAACATTCAAGACCAGGTTGGATGGGGCTTTGAGCAACCTAGCCTAGAGGGAGGTGTCCCTGGCTATAGCAGGGGAATAGGAACTAGATGGTCTTAAAGGTGTCTTCCAACCCAACCATTCCATGATATCATGATTCTCTTCATCCCTCTTGTACTTTCATAAGCAATAACAGGCTGCTATTCTGCTCTCTTACAAGTATTTCCAACAGAACTGTATGGTACAAATTCTGTGCATCTTATAGCATTTTAAACTTAAGAGCACACTACTAGCCTAAAACAAGAACAATCCTGAATGTTGGAAACAGTTTGAGAGTGCATTCAAATCTAGCTCCTCAATGTGAACTTTCACTTTCTTTCCATGACTCCCTTCAGAGAGATTCCCTATAGAGATTACTCCCCTCAGAGTTTAGTGAGCTGTCTAAGCAAATTTCCACACGCGCTTTTAGCTCTTGGTGAATGTGCTATTCTTTCAAATAGCAAGGGACTGAGCAGAAGTCTAAGCTTCACTTAATAGTTATCGAATGTACTAACAAACATCAATGGGAGTTATCCTCAGACTGTTACAACTTCAGACTTCAGATTGTTTAACTGAAGAAACCTACTTTTCTTGTACAGTTCTAGCTCTTCTGTACTCTGAGAAAAAACATCTTACATTCCTGTTTTACATTGGTTGCTAAATTTGAACTGCAAACTATGACACCATTTTTTCAGATGTAAATAGAGATCTTTAGCAGATGCTGTTTCTTATAAAGTGACACTTGTTTTACTTAGCCAAACATCTAGCACTCCATGCAAATAATGAAATAATTATCTTTGCTATCCACAGATTTATGACTTTACACAGTATTGACTTTGTAATGATTTTCAATTCTATTTTTGAGTTCATTCTTTCAACCAAAACCACCTTGTCTCTTAAAGAATTTATTCTAATGTAAAACATTAAGTTAACATGATGCAGAATGAACAAAGAAGCCACCTTCAATAATTAAAGAGCCTACATATTTAATGAAATGTCTTGCTTCCATTGGAAGTACTGGTTAACAGCTGCAGAATATACTTTGAAGGCAACTTAAAAGTGCAGAGATGACAAGAGATTGCAAATCTCTGCATTAGGCATTACAGAGTTTTGTCACATTAATATGCAAACAGCTTTCTTTTAAACGTGAAATGATGCCAAGCTGTTGACAGAAAGTGAAAATAACATTTTGTTAGCCCAGATAAGCAATAGTAGCCATACAGCATCACTGTAAAAGTTTCAGCCTATTGACAGTTTGAGGAAATATATAGTATATAATATTCTTTTGATTTGCCTGTTGACAAAACCAACACAACTACTTGTTTCCTTTATTGTACACCTATCTTCCAAAGACAGTACCATCCAAAAATGTTTAGCAGCTGATATTAGCTGTTAAACAATGAATAATGTGAGAATAGTAAAAGCTGCCTCTTAGAACACAATGCTATGTTTGCTGACTATATCAGTATACGCACATCAATATAATTTCCATTGATGTAATCGGAGTTTGTTTCTCCTTCAATGGGCTGCAATCTCACTCGAGAATGATCATCTGAAACACAAACAGTGGAGAGAAAAATAAGGTAACTAAAGACATTCAGAAACGAATACAACATCAAAATCTTAACGTTAAAGAAAAAATATGTCATTCTTGGCAAGTTTATGGTTGGTTTTCTTTGCCCATTAGTGTTCTTTATATACACTGAATATTAATTTTGGCCATTCATGAGGCTTTCCAAATCCCCTTTCATTTTCAATCTGAACATCTTAAATATTTCTAATGTGCAATCTTTTGCAATTATTTTTCTTTGCCTTGATAACACTATCATACCTTTTGTCAGCTCACTAATTAACATAAAAGTTTTCTATGGTTTAGTTGTTTGGAAATGTTTATGCCAGTACTCAAAATAAATTTAAATTCTTCCATAAGACATACTGTCAACTCAGTTTTGAACAAAAACTCATTATGTTTCCATAAGAGAGAAAGCAAAATAAAGTAATAACAAAACCCAAGCAGTCAGATAATGACTTTGTCACTGAAGTTTGCTCCATGGTTGCCATCTGTATCTATCCAGGAATTCTACCCATTAGCAAACACTTCCAACCCTTATTTCCAAATTCCAATCCAAAACTTCAGGGTATGAATTTATTTCCTGTCAGCTGCCTCATTTTCTTTATGATTCCACAGCAGTGATTAAGAAGTGCTAGAGGCTATGTCCCCCCATAAAGGAATCTCAGAGAGCTGGCAGGGCTTCTTCAAGAATTTGGAATATGCTTCTCTTGGTTCAAAAGTGACTATACACTATTGTTGTTCCAGAATCTGCACGAGTTGTTGATAAAACAATACTTTGAAGACATTTAAGGGTATGATGTCGATCAACTCAAGGATGGAGACACAGTCAATAGCCACTTTACCGCTGCTTTATTTACTATCAAATTGTGCTGATTACACACTTACATATTACTGTTTTTGAAGGCCACTTGCTATCTGACTTACAACTAACTACAAGCCTTATTGATTGTAATTATTTTTTTGTAAATGTAAATAAGCACTAGAGCACAAGAGAAATTCGTCACCCATGTTTTCAATAGCTAATATTTTTCAACTTATAAAAAGTGCTACCAAATAAAAAAAAAACTAATGAAAGAATATGAAGTAGCTTATAAACCACTTCTTCAGAAGTAGCATGATTGCCCACAGTGTGGAGGAGGAAAGAGAGGGCAAGTGGTTCTTAAAATAACATTGTTTTACAATGACAAGTAAAAAGGTTTTCAAATGGATGAGTAGGAAAGCAAGAGGCAAATTCGTGATTTCAACCTTTTATACTCCATGTCTCAGTGACTACACATCTCAAAGTCTAGTCTTCCCTGGGATTCCCTTGGGAGACAGCAAGGGCATAGCCGTAGATATATTTTTCACAGCTTTGCAGCCCTCGGTACTGCACAGCTAATATTCTGCAAGTCTGTTATGATTACATCACCCAACAGTCTTTAAAAATGAGTTTTTCCAAGGATGTAGGAATACTCAAATCAATTAAGTTAATCAGGTCATCCTTTTCAGCCTTTTTATTCACTTTTCCAAGACTAAAAATGTATAGAGATGCAATGTTCCATTACATAACCTATCATTGTCTGACCTTATCAAGCTACACAAGTGCTGTGCTATTCTCTGCTTAATTAAGCAATTTATCAGTTTTCTCAGACAGAGCTTTAGCTCAAAGGCTCGTAATTCTGAAAGTCCATCTTACTTAAGATACTACATTAGAAACTTTCTAGTCTTTGGATATGGTTACTGCTTTTACCATTTTAGGATCTGATCCAACTTCTACTGAAGTCAACAGACTCTAGAAGTCAAGCCTGCTTGGACTCATGCTATGTCTTCATCCATATTTTCATGATTTCATGCATCATTTCCTTAAAAGCATTCTTATCAGGAAAACTCAGGCTAATAAAAATGTCTATCTATATATTTCATGAAGTACTTAGGGTCATTGAATTTGACTGTTCAAACACAAGCACTCATGTCACTATACACAGCCCAGCCTTCAGCTGCCAGTATGGAACAGTACAACTGTTTTTCAATGTCCTCGGTCACCTGAAATGGCATTGCATGTCTATATTCAGGCAACTAAATCCTGTCTTTGATGACCTGCATGTTGCTGAGCTACATACTGGACCCACCAAACTTAAATTTTCCATTAAGCAACAGCTTAAAAATATGACCTCCTGCTATTTCTTTTAGACTGATATATACCACGTAAGTATCTTTACTTTTTCTATTATTTCATTTTACACTATTCTCTCCTTGCAGTTACTTATGCTTCAGATTTCACAAAACTAAATAAATTACTTCATAACTATATCTTCATATAATCTTTTTGCCCTTTTTTTGTTCTCACGTATGTCCTGCATTTTCACCAAAGATTCTGGCTACTCTGGAAATAATGGAGATTCCAACATTCATCCACATGCTGTGGAGATGGAGTAATTTTTTTTTAATTCCTTTGAGAACTTCACTCAACTCCATGTTGTGTAGCAGCACTTCTTAACCAGAAAATTTTCTTCAGTCAACAAAAAAGTTTTTCTGTGTATACACCTGTGTTTACACCAAGTATAAGCCTAAGTGGTACAGAAACCACATATCCGTCCAACATGTGCATTCCACCTACAGCCTCTAGGTTAACTGTCTAGATTTGGAAGGTCTTTTGTTCCCATGTACTTCAGATTGCTCTTAACAATTTTTAGTTTTTGAATATTCTCTTTTATTATTATTTTGTTACCTCTCTGTCAAATTCAATTTTGCACTGATCACTCGATCTTCCAAAATGAATTGAATGTTAGAATCCATTTGTCTTCGTAGAAAGTGGTAACAGGTAATGATTACAAACAATTTTGCTCCCCTCACGTTACCAACAACATGGATATGCCAGTCTGCAGCCTGTGATCTCTAACAAGCCCCTTGAGTAGCCAGCTGATTAGCACGCCTAGGCAATGACACTTTTTTGGGACATGCCTCGCTAACTGTTTGCTAATCAAGCCTTCTAGAAATGTCTCAGCTAAAATCCTTAGCTGTTTTTAAAAGCTGTGATCAATATCCTCTTTTCATTGAGTCAATCCTGGGGTAGGTAAAGATAAATACATAACTTCTCTCATCTTGAAATTACCTCAAGATCTCTCCCGTAGAAAAGCAATAGATTTTAACAAATTCTATGCATAATCCTACACTATTAAAACAGATACCAAATATTTCTTGAGTTAAAAAGATTCTGTTAGCTTAGCTAGATTCTCTTAGCTTAGATTCCGCTTTTAGTTGTTAACGAGAAAGCACAAAGCCTTTTGTGTTCAATATAAAAGAAACACATTTCGTGCAGGTCATTGGACTGTGGTCATGATTCAGCTTCTTGATATAGAGGCTCACAAGCTGTAGCTACTTTCATACAGAGGGTAGGGTATGCTTGCAGCCAATTTAATGCACATCACTTAGGTGATGTAAAGCATGTTGCCATTTTGACAAGCTGATACACTGCTGGCAGCTTGGTGCTTTTGTTTTAGTTCCCTCAGAGAACAATAACGACTACAAGTAATAATGTAACAGTAGTGTCTTGGGGAAAATTTAAACAAAGAGGATAAATGGATGGAAAAAATTACATTAAACTTTTTACAGAAAAAAATATACATTTCACTATAATCATATAATTGATAGCATCTAAACCATCTACAGTATTTTTACTTCTTTAAACACAGTATAGAAAGGCAATTTAGTAAAATGTTTTAAAAGCTAAAGTCAGTACTTCAAACAGGTCTGTGGGATGGATTTTCAAAAGTGGACCACTAAAATTGTACTCTCAGACTTGAAGCCAAGCAATCATTTATTAGCAGAAAACCATACAGCATAATTAAACTGTTAGCTACTCCATTTCCATATGTTTCTTTAACAGATGACAAGCTGTGGGCAGTTTCAGCTTCTCTTAAGACATTGCCCTTTACTCTAAGTGAATTTTAATTTGCATTATCTATGTCTTCATAGCAACATAAATAGGTAATGCTATTGATAACAGTTCCACTAACTCCTTCTGTGAGACAAACACTGATGACATGAAAAGTAAATCGAGATCCAAATGATCAGAGTAAGGTTAGCTCTCTTAGACAGCCTTCAGTATTACTTGTAATTGCCATTGATTTGTGTATCTAATATCTTTTACTTGCTTTCTCTTTGCTACTCATTACTTCCTCTGCTCAGACACACAGTACTGTAAGTCTCCTGTTCACTTCAGCCAAAGGGAGTCAAAGTGAAAGGTAACGTGTAAAGTGACATTAAAGAGCAGACAACAAAGCTAAACAATGATTAAAAGACTTACTGTCACAGGCTTGGACTGGAAATAAAAGGTCACAAAACAATAGTAAACATAAAGCTAGAGAATGTTCTTTGGAATTTTTTTTTTACACCTTCAGTATTTATACTTAAGTGGTGATAGTCACTTAATCTAATGTATTGCTACGTCTCTCATGATAGCAAGTTTGTTACACATTAAAGATTGCGTGCAGAGAAGCAAGTAAAACCTGACTAGATAACACCTTTTACACATGCTCCAGCTCATTATGTTTTTCACATTTCCCTAGAAAATTTCATTTCCTTTTTCAGTAAATTGCATGCTCTTTTCCTTTTGCCCCAGTGTTTTGAAACCTCATAATGCTAGACTTAAGGGTCACTCATCAAAACAAATGACCATCCACTAAGATTTTTGGATTATCAGCATATCTAATCTTCATCAAACAGTTTTCGCAGTACAACAAATGTATTCTGTCTTTTTCCCTAGAGACTGTTAATAGGGTAACTTACAATGTCTGTCTCAGTTATCAAGGAATACTTAAGCAGCAGTATTGTCCATTCCTTCAACATCCAGAAACCAATGTCAAGAGATTAACCCATCACACCATGACTGTTCTTCCACTAAGTTGCCAGGAGCAGCTTGGGAGCAGTCGGAGCTGAGCACTGGTTAAGGATGTCAATTTACACTAACGAAATGGTAATCACAGAATGGAGGTATACAGTAGGATAGTGGAAAAAATACATTAAATCTGACAGTTTTCTCAAAAAAATGTAACTTCTTCCCTCACTTTTATGCTCTTAATTGGAGAAAAGAAATATAGGTTCAATGCAAGCAAGAGGCTGGTGGCCACTCTTATCCAGTGCTGAAGACAAGTTAACACAGTGCACAATTATGTTGTCAACACTTACATGCAATGATATTCCCGTATCTATTTTTCATTCTGTTCTCATCTTTCTTAGCTGAATCCCACGGTGCAGACTGTCCTTCAAAGAAACTCTAAAAAAGGAAAAGAAAGCAAAGTGACATTAAGAAATGCATGCAGCAAGTTACCTTATGGATAAACCAAGGACAAAGGCAAACAATACTCATGGGTATTGTTGTTTAAAATGCCATTTAGTTGATTCTTCTGTTGAGCAAAAATATAGTTCTATGTTTAAATGGTATTTATGCATAGCTCCAAATATTGTCAAAAATTTGACATGAAATAATTTGCATAACAGGACGAAGAATTATTTGCATGTGAAGTGTTTGTGAATCTTTCAAAAGTTGCATGCTTGTAACACAGAGAGTCTTCAATTTGTGCTATCCAAATTCTCTGTATGGTTCTGCTTATTCACATAGATGAAGCAGAAAGAGCTCCGTCATCAGTGCTGGAGTTGCAGTATTTGGGTGCAGAATTATACACTGTACAAACAGGTTTTATTTCTGACATATCCACAAGTTTTACTTACTTCTTGGCAGATAGTTCATGCATCAAAACACACTTAGGCATTAAAAAAGGTGAATTAATCTAGCATATACGTATCTTTTCTAAAACATAACTTATGCCATCAAGGTGATTTTTTGCCAGAGAATAAAAATGATATGATTTCCTGAATGATATAATCTATGTAGTATTCACTCAACCTTTGTGCTGTAGTTAATAAATTCAATAAAAAATGAGAAAGTTTAAGGTCCTAAAAATATATATTTGCATTAATGAAGCATACAATCTAGCATACAGGCAGCAAGTAAGTTTACGACACACGTATTTACATAATTTCTTGATTTTCACCTGTCGACGGTTTACCATGACATCACCCTGTCTCTATCTCATTTAATGTAGATGCATTCTATCATTCCATACTGAAATATTTATTGTGGAGTAAAAATATTTAATTGCCAAGTGAACCAGTGGAATTCTATCAGGACAATGACCAGCCTTAACTCATGTTTTGATCTTTTCACTGGAATGAAGCACATAATCTATTTTTTTTTGGTATCAGAAGTCAGAAATGGCTAAGTCCCAAGCTAAGGGAAAACATCAAGAGGCTTGTGCTTCTCACAGGACCTCAATATTTTCTGAGTGGTTTAAAATAGATAATGCCCATGAAATAGAAGACACTGTCCTTAGTCCTCACACCTGAAATGCATTATTGTTCAAACCCCAACTATTCCATTATTAAAGAGCATAACAGTAAAAATAAACCCTTGATCTCTTTCTGAAGTCAATGAAACACGGGGACATCTGATATGTAAAACAAATTTTCTTTTACTGTTTTCATTAAATTGATACAATTGCTACAATTTGAAAACTCCTGGAAGTACATGGATTAATTCTAAGAAGTTTGTACAGAGTAACGTGAGAAAAAGAGGCTGCATCAAATGGTTTCAGTTTGTTTGCTCTATAGTATTCTGCACTTCTTTAGAAAAAAATTTAAAGTTTGCAAATTGAAATGGTTAAACTTCACTACTACTAGTGATATTTTTCTTAATGATGGGATATTGCCTTTGGATACAGCTCTGAAAAATGCAGTTACCTACCAAGATAGAGAATTTAAATGCTTTACATCTTAAGATGATTTATAATTTTGTTTCTGTTTGCCAAAAAAAGTGTAAATGATGATCTGATCATTTATTGGCCAATGGTATCTCGAGCAAGTCATTCAAATCCACAGCAATCTGAGCTCAGACTAGATGGAAAATTTTTTTGCAGTAAATCAGGGTACAATGAATAAGGAATTGTTCTCTCTGGGCAAAAACAGTGATCAATGCCACAATTTCTTGCAAAGTTCGCTCTCTGGAGTTCGGTGGCCCTACCAGTAGCAGGGGGTTGGAACGTGATGATCCTTGGGGTCCCTTCAAATCCAAGCCATTCTATGATTTTATGATTCTATTCTCAGACAGCACTGAGAGATAACCATTTAAACACAAGGCAAAATGGAAATATTCATCAACAAAGCCCCAGAAGGCAGAACAAAAAACCAAACTGTTTGTTCTATCTAAAACTTGGCTGAGCATCTTCATCAGGATTTTGCCTTTCAGGTAGTGAAAATACAGAGAATTCTAGTTTCCTTGCAGTCCCTTTGCTAGAGACTACTTCACAGAAGACATTGTGTAGCAAATGGTTATGAGTTTAATCCACTAACCATCACATGCGGTATTACAAAGAAAGAGTCTTGCTAATACAGCTTACAAATCACACCTTGAAGTATGGAGGACTCAAATATATTCTCAGGGACTCCCTGCTTCTCCCTGTCCCAGAGTAATGAACTTTCACAAAATTATTTTAAACAAATCAATTAAGAGTAAATCTCTAGAAACAACTGGGAAAAATTTTTACAGTACTGAATTCAGGAAAGATACACAACAGGCAATGCACTTTTCTGGGCAGCTCATCTGCTTCTCATCTACAAATACATGGATTCAATTTCTCCCATCTGTTTGGAACTTCTGAAAACAAAGATAAGCTTAACAAGTCCTACAGATAAAATATATCCTAACAATATATATTCAACGTAGAATATAACCATAACAAAAATGAAAACTAAGAAACAGATCTATGTTTCCAGTTCCTATACATTGACTTCATTTTCCTTATCAAGCATGCATTATAGAAAAAAGAGGTGTAGATGCAGATTATTCTTTCTTTTTAATCAACAAGTTTGTGACTGAAATAAAATCTATCATACAGAGAGAACAGACTTTATGCAGAGACCCATTTTTTAAAATTCTTTTTGGAATGCACACACATATTTCAGTGAGAGGTGTACAGAAAGGATAATTTGAAGGAAAAGATATTACGGTGTGAAAGCATAAAAAGAAACAGTTATTGTAGAAGACAGCTGGAGTGTCATTTCCTAAATTCCCCATGTGCTACCATTACACAAACTGCAACAGAACGATAATCCACAATGAATTATATGGAGAAATCCCATTTGTCCCACAAGTAAAGAACAGAGCAGATACCTCATAACAGATGATCTGTCAAGATCTTCCTTTACTTGTGAGAAATATATTTTTCATTGTAGAATTTTTTTTAATGTCTTTTCTGACATATCACTCTCTGGGGATGCTGCTGCACAGCAGCCCACACATTATCTTTGTGGCTATTCATCCTGTTTCATCCCTTAAAGTTTCTTAAAAATGCAGACTATTAGGAAGAAATACGTTCCCAAACAGTGTTGTTCCACCAAGGGTAACAGAGAACTGAAAATAAGCGTAGGACATTTCTCAAATTTTAAACACATTTTAGATACATATTTCTTTAACTCAAATTGCACAAAACTTTAGCTATCCAGCCCCCATGAATTATGTGAAAATGAAACAGTCTTCAAAGCAGCTGTTGTTGCGGCAGGCATCTCAGTATTCAACATCTATTGTCATTCAGTTATTAGAATGCATTTCCATAATCAGGAAAGAACACTGTTTCTGAAAACAATGGAAACATACAGAACTGCAGAACATGCAACATGAGAACTGGTCAATGGATGCAGCAGCAGGATCGTTCTAGGATAAATGTGAAGCTTTTACTTGCTTTAAGTCAATGCAGCAGTGGTTTCCATTAAAAATTAAATATTTGCCAAGGGCTAATTCACTGTGACCCTCTGACTAGAAAGTAACTGCAATATCTCAAAAAAGAGATGGAGATAATCATTGCAAATACTGATTTTTTAAAATTATTCCCTTTTCTCATTTAAAATTCATAAGAACAGAAAATATTGGAAGGGACATATATAAAAGTACATTTATTTCTTTCTTCCAAAAAAATACTTCATAGTTGCTAGGTGACAACAGTGAAGTCTCCTACAATGTCATTTAGAAAATGACAAGCAAAGAAATGAGAAATTAAGGACATCATAATTCCTGCTCTGCCTACTTAATAAACAAGCACATTATTCACAAGAACAAAGAAATACATATTTCACTCTGTTACAATCTTAAGTCTCATCTGTAGATCTGTTTTTAAAATTATGACTTTATATGACGTCAGTTTTGGTGGCTCATTTTCCTGAGTGGCTCTAAGTTTCTCCACTGATAACAATCATTTTTCCATTGCTATTTCTAAACAATCTGATTGAGATGTATTTTAACAATATGAATAATTTGACCTATTTAATTTTAAATGTCTCTGGATTACACACTAATTTAGGCCAGAACAGACAACTAATGGAGATCCTAATAGAGGTCCTTGTCTAAAAGGAATTAGTTATTTCAGAAACTTACGTTTCCACCACAGGTACATAGAGCTGCATCTAAATCAGATGCCTGAAATGCCCTGAACTGGACAGTGAAGATACATCACTCGTTTTACCTAAATATATATCATGCTTTACTGCTGCTCTGCACAGTTTATATGCAGATATTATGGATGGAAAAAATGCAGCCATTAAACTCTGAGTTAAGATCCTAGTGTTGTGTTAGACTCTTCTTTGCATTTACAAACCCTAATAAATGCACCTTATATTTTAAGCAGTTCCATAAATGTTTGCAGGACAAGGATCTCCAGGCTCATTTAATGAATACTGCAAGATTTATAAGGTCTGTAAATCTGTCACTTCATTGGTTTTTCATTATTCAGAATCTTCAAAATACCAGGCGCTGGAGGATGTTCTTGTTACTTAATAACATCAAACGGATCTTGAAACAAAAAAGTGAAATTATCACACTCATTTTGCTGATAACTGAGGATTTGAATTATTAAGGAATTGAGAAGGAAAAATCATTGGTCTGTTACACTAAAAAAATCTGCAGACATGGTCCACACTGTGAAACAACAGTTCTTTTAATCTTCTGGTCGTTTTGAGAAAAGATTTTATCATTGAAACTGCATCACCTGTAAGTAACTGATTACTGTAAGTGTTGGTGAGCAGTGGTAGAGGATTTCACCAATTTCAACCCAACCTCTGCAATCAGCACTTTGTAGTTCAGTCATTGCTTTGGTCACTGAAAACATTTGTGGATGACAGCATGCCACCAGAGAATATATTTGCCATCATCTTTTCCTCTTCTGTCAGCTTCAATCACTGAGAATTATGTCCAGTTTTCACACAATTAACCAAATTTCACACAATGTCAAGTAACACAATTTAAAAAAAACAACAACATTTTACTATGCCTGCCCTTGAAAACTGCCTTTAGCAAGAGCCATTGTGAAAATCTATCTAATCAATGTAAACTGCTTTCAGCATTTCTAAAGCACTTATCAGTCTGTTATTGTAACCTAGGTCTGAAGATGGAAGAAAAAATAAAGAAAAAATAAAGATAATGCAAAAAGAATTACTAATGTTATCTCCTATATTTGCTCTATCAGGAATTTCCTGGTAAAATAGGCTTAGTTTACATAATGTTTTCTGAGTGTGAGATTTAAGGTGCAAATCAGTTCTAAAGCAGATGCAAGTTAGGACAATTCTTGTCCTAACTACGGTGACTCTCTAATATTATTCTGACTGCAACTCCTTTATGTGCTTGGGACACCTTAAACTGATGTGAAAAAGAAATACCCATGAATTAATGGATTCATAAATGCTGGCATAAAGTTTTGTCTAAGATAAGGAACAGCCTTTTTCTTCTCAGTTCCATTTGGGTTACTCTACAGAACACAAGAGAGAAAGAGTAGGAAAGCAAAGTCTTTCAGGTCTTCTGAAGCACTAAACTTCATAGTCATTGCTCACATTAAATGCTGAGGAAATAGAAGGGGAACTGTTACCTCCTTCCCCAACTGCATCATGACTTACATTACTTATTAAAACTCAGGTTTTAATAAAAAGGACCAAAAAAAAAAAGTGGTTAGACAAAATATGGTACTAGTTGCATTGGTTCCATTTTCAGAGGCAAAATGTAATTTGTATGACTGTATATATCTTTGATTGAAGTGCTTTTGTACCTGAGTCCATTTTGTCACCTCACTGTCATTTGGTCTCCTTTGCTGGAAAAGCAAGTGTGATGGAGTACTTTTTTAGTAACAGGGAATTATATTCCTTGTAATTTTAAAACTAACCTATTTATGAAATCTCTTGATGTAATTTCTTATCTTGGTATCTAACACTGCTACACCTGAAGTTCACTTGTGTGATTAAACAGGAAGGAATATAAATATTTAAAGATTCTGTGGAGTGGTCTAAAAATTTGATAGATAACCTAGATTCTATAGGCTTTCAGGGCCATTTCCATTCTATCTACTTAAGTTTTAAAAACTCTATTATTTCATTCTTTTAAAATACTTCAAGACTTCCCAATAAGGAAAGATTTTAGAAATACGGCATAATGTGAATTAGTAAAACGACTGCAATAGAATGCACAATTAAAATTCTAATTTGAAACTTACTCCCCGACATACCAGATAGCAATAACTTAACCTCATTAATCTTCCTGATTTATCTTTAGCAGAAAATATAGTATGTTGATGAGATTTTACAATCCTTTTTTATAGGAAGGACCCTCTGGGTAAAATATGCATGTTTGCACTTATACCAATGTACAGGATATATTATTTTTAACTTGCGTGTAAAAATGTTGGTCTCAAGCAGTGCTTATTTAATCTCATCAACAGATTTCCTGTTTTTGGAGGATTTAACAGACGTTTTTCATGTACACCACATGCCATTTTCGTAAGTAAATCCCTTTATTTCTCTCCACTTTTTTAACACTATGCAATTCAATCTTTTGTTCACAACTATCATACCTGGTAAGTTTTCAAGAAGACAATGAACATGAGCAACATTCATGACTGTAACATCTGTAAAACAATAAAGTGAACCTACATAGGCTCCACTGTATACCAACTATTTCCGTGCTTTGATAGGAAATCTCTTCCGGGGAAATACAGAGAGACACTGATCACCACAAAGGCACCATCCATCCTTCTGTGAACAAAACTATCCACTTCATTATTCACTAACTCTATCTCCTTCCCTCCTCCCTATGTTGTTCCAAAGGATGTAATTACATGTGTCAGTTGCACACTACACAAGTAAAAGATGATACAGAGTTGTTTTATATCTTAATGAGAATTCCTACTTACCAAGATACAAATATTTACACAGAAAGTACCAGGACTTAAGATTACACAGTGCACAGAATGTGTAGATTATTATTTTGAGAAATGCTAAACTAAATTTTTATACTATGTTTGAAAGGGTAACATATACATACCTCAATGATTAGGATAGAAGGAAAGTATTCAGCCTGGTTACTATGATAAAGCTTGAGTGATGTCAAAAAGGAATATATCTTAAGGTATACCGAGTGAAGGCTGGCACACCAGCTCTGAGCTAATGCAGGCATCTAAGGTACAATTCCATTCATCTAAGTATGACTTAATTCAGGGCAATTAAAGAAACTGCTACTACTACTACTACTATTACTAATACGCCTCTTTAGCTCTCATCTTCAAAAACTCATCTTACCTTCCTGTGTTAGAGGACATCTTATCTCTAATAATAGAGGAGCAGCTATTACCCAGCACTTTGGTGAGCTGCTACCAAATTCACAGTTTAGTCGCATTTCCTTTCCCTCTGCTTAGAGTTACAAACATTTAGATAAGGATGGCTGTATTCTGGTGCATTGCTACTCTATTAGAATTTCAAAAAGTATGCTTTTGATTTTTTGCATCTCTTCTTGCTTTACATTTCCAAAATATTCTTCAAGCACCTTAATGCCAAGCAAAGCATTCCTTGCACAACACAATCTGGAACTTAGAAGTACAGCACTCTATTAATTTTCTATATTACACACAGAAACATGAGCAAGTATGTGGATTCTAGAATGTGTTTTTTAGGTGTTGTAGAGCTTTGAGAATACTATTTTGGATCTTTCTGTGTGCTTCAAAATTTAATTCAGAACATCAATTGAAGATTTAAATATTCTGACTTTAATCCATTATTCCTCCTAAAAAATTACACTATGATGCTTGATTTACCTCACAAATAATAAAAGGTTGCTCCAGGGAACAGTTTCAAAGAACTATGAAATGTTATTAAAGCAGAACATAAAAATAAATTGTGCTATGGAAAAAGTAGGGAAGAACTACTCCAATTTTTGAGTTTGCAATTGGTTTAAAGCATAACAAAAAAGAAAGAAAAAGATGAAGAAAAAAGGATGAAGAAAAAAAGAAGGAGAAGAAGGGTGAAAAGAAAGAAGTGAAAATATTTTCAGTTGTCAAAATAGAACAATATGCATTTAGTGTACGTAGTAAGATTTCTGTAGTAGTCAGAACTTTCTGTTTACTCACGTTTACATGTAGTGATTGATAAGGAATACTCTACTCATTGCCTACATACTCTAGATGATGTGTTAAACCAAGCTTAAGGATTCCAAGAAACTATCTGTGAAATATGTGGGAATACTTATTTCTATGGCAAAAGGACTGGATCAATGCTGTAGGCCTTGACACTATTCTTTATGCTACAGTTACTCTACAGATAACTATGTTACTTGAGCAGGTACTATTTGATACCTATGCACTTCTGTCATCCACTTGCTGAAGATTATTTCTAATGAAAGGTGATCAACATTGAATTGGTGGACATACAAAAATAATAACAAAATTGACTTCTGATACCTTCATAGTGAAACCAGTTGTATTTTTTTTGTTTCTATCTGAATAAATCACTATAATTGAGACACTCTAAGCCAAGCAAAGAATTTGCAAGAACTGCCTGACTCTTTAAATTACCAAGCAACCCAAGCAGAAAAAAACTGAAAACTTAAAATTTTCATAGACCTGCTGCTTCTGGTTTAGAACCGCACAATTGGAAAAGCCTTGAACCTAATAAGATTCCCCAAAGTAACAGAAAACAGCACGTGGAGAGAGGAAACAATCATGTAAACGTTGAATTTGAAAACTGAGCAGAACTCATCCTATCTTCATCCAAGTTATAATGTACAACTTGATCTAACTGATCAAGAGGTTAGCTGATCTCTCAAAAGAGTTAAAGCATCCCCTCAGAACCTGCTCACTAAGTGAGCCCTAAGGTTTTTCAAGAGCGTATCTGGGCCACTGTAGTTCATACGGTTTTGACACAAGACAAGAAAGAAACGAAGCTCATATAATAAGGTTTTAATTTTCTTAAAGAGTGACAATAACATACTGAAAAGCTACAAGATAAAAGCCCAGATTCACTATACAGTGCACAGATGAAATGCAAACTTTTGCATGCTGTTGTTTTTCCTCAGTGGATAAGACAGCACTTTCCCCCATCCTTATTTCAAGGGAAATAAGAGTACTAGGCTAGGCTAAAATAGACAATAAGGGTCTACTTGCAGTGTCCTTTCAAAAAAAAACGATAGTACTTTATTGTGCTAGTTCATTACATTATTTGACCCTTACAGGAAAGTCTGGTGCCTTGGAGTCTGCTTTGTTTGTTTGCAAATGCACTCTTTGCTAGCATACACAAAGAAACTTCTTCCTTCCTCTAGGTCTGACTTTTAGTCCAGTATTTTCCTTGTTCTAGAAAAAGAGATCTACTGAGAACACAAGCTACCAAAATGACCTTGACTCAGCCAACAGATAAAGTCATGTGAAAGTTCTGTGGGTTAACAATGAAGGAGGGGAAAGAGGTTGCTGTCCCTGAAGCCTGACACTTGAGGACCAATTTTACATCATTAATCTAACATCATGTATGTGCTGCCAGTATTTTGCTGTTGGATCAGTACAAGCATACTATAGACAAATTACAGTTTAACAACAGCATTTATCCACAAGTCACTTGCATCATCCAGTCGTATTTGTATGTAATCAGCTAGGATATTCCTGATGCCTGAGAAAGAAATTTTGAAAGAGCATTTAGAAACTATCTGAACCTGTGCTGTCGTACAATACAATGAATACCTCCCAATGTCCCTGTGCAAATTTATCTTCTTCCTTTTTATCACTCACATAACATCCATTCTTTCCTTCTTTCATTATGCACTGCCAGTAAAATAAGTAATGGACTAACTGGAAAGGTTAAGGAGGTGGTGGAGTTACCAACTCTGGAGGTGTTCAAGGAACGTTTGGACGTTGTGTTGAGGGACATGGTTTAGTGAGAACTATTGGTGATTGGTGGATGGTTGGACTGGGTGATCTTGTGGGTCTTTTCCAACCTTGGTGATTTGATTCCATTCCATTCCACTCCATTCCATTCTAACAGAAAAACAGCAGCAGCCAGCAATAATGTTGGAATTGGCAATTAGAGTGCCATCAGTTACGTACAGAGCAGGCAGGCAACAAGCATGTCTCTCTCTACGCTAACAGTACAGTTTTAGAAAAAAACAAACCAAGTGTAATATTCACTGAAAACACATGAAAAAAGAAGGGGAGAGATTGCCCTTGTTTTACAGGACAGTCTTTTTCAAGCAAAATATATGGTGAAATCATGAGTTCCTTATGGATTATGGATGCAAATGGAAAAGTTATGAAATCCATGCAATAATGCAGATGTATTACAAAAATCAGTAAGAAATTCAAGGAACAAATAAAATCTTAGTCACAGAAAAAAATAGTTAAAATTACTGTTTACATTCACAGCTCTAAAAGCAGAAAAGGAATAATTACAGTTCTGAACTTAGATCACACTGATAACATTATTTTATGGAATTTTTCCTGATGTGCAGAATCCTTGCAAACATGTCTCCTAGCCAGGCTTTTGTTCAGTTCCTAATCTTGCTGAGTATCAAAACAATTCTTCAATAAAGAAGATTGAGGTTTAATGACTTGATTTATAATTTTGCAGGCTTTTTTTTTTTTTTTTTTTTTTCAATCTGCTTCTTCATTTCTCTTTTGCATAAACTGAGCAAAATGCAGCGATTTATCAACTGTCTGTGGACATTTCAAGATTTATATACATTGCAGCTCTACATTTTTTATTCTACATTTCCTTTCATTACAACACTGCACTCACGCTAGATTAATTGAGGCAAACCAACATTATAAAAGCTCTATTGAATAGCAGCAGATGCCTTTATTCTCCACATCTCTCTATAAAACCAAACTTAAAAATTTGAGTCTCTATATAAATATTTCCCTTATAAGACAATACAGAGATTCCAGGCATCTGGCTCTTGTTAAGCCAATCACTAGCTGTACAATGAGGTCCATATTTATCCAGACTCTTATTAATAAAAGTATTGTTCAAGTCTGTATGCCAAATTCTGCCAGAAGAACCAGAGAATACTATGAAGGTTGAGCTGTCAAGAATACTGAAGAATTCTAGTCTTGAGCCTTGGTGGAAGTCCCTGTAATTTAAACTTTTAAACAACACACGAAGACTTACTGTTGTGAGATTCAGAGACTTCAGTTCAGGAGGGAGTAGACTTGCCAGCTGGACCGCGAGTGAGGATATAGACTGCACAATGTACTCCTGGAGTGCTAGGATGTTCAATACTGGGTCCAAATCTGTCTAACGTCTCAATTAATGATCTGGATGATGGGGCAGACCGCACCCTCAGCAAATTTGGAGATGGAACAAAACTGGGAGGAGTGACTGATGCACTAGGGGGTTGTGCTGCCACCAGAGAGACCTGGAAAGGCTGAGAAATGGTCTCATCTCATGAAGTTCAGTGAGGGGAAGTGCCAAGTACTGCACCTGGGGTAACAACCCTAGGCACCTCTATAGGCTATCCAGTTGCAAAATATCCTGGCAGAAAAAGACCTGGTGGACATGTGATTGAATAATTCAACAATGTACCCTTGCCACAAAGACTACTGGGCTGCAGTAAGCAAAGCACTGCCAGCAGCTGGAGGGAGGTGATCTTCTTCTCAGCTCAGCACTGGTGAGTCCAGACCTGGAGTGCTTGGCTCCCCCATACATGAGAGAATCACAAAATCACAGAATGGTTCGGGTTGCAAGGGATCTCAAGGATCATGAATCTCCAACCCACCTGCCACAGGCAGGGTCATCAACCTCGCATTTAATATTAGACCAGGCTGCCCAGGGCCCCATCCAACCTGGTCTTGAACACCTCCAGCAATGGGGCATCTACAACCTCTCTGGGCAGCCTGTTCCAGCACCTCACCACTCTTATAGTAAAGAACTTCCCCCTGATATCCAGCTTAAATCTTCCCTCGCTCAACTTAAAGCCATTTCCCCTTGTTCTGCCATTCTCTACCCCTTCAAAAAGTTGACTCTCCCTCCTGAGAGACTTGAACAAACTAATGAGAGTCCAGAAAGGGAACATTACTATGATGAAAAAATTGTAGCATTTTTCCTCTCAGAAAAGGCTAAGAGAGTTGGGAATGTTCAGTCATGAGAAGTGATAGCTCAGCAGACGGGATCCATATAAAAACCTGACAGGAATGTGCAAGAGGAGTCAGTCAGGCTCTTTCCAGTGGTGCACAATAGCAGCACAAGAGGCAATGAGCCCAAACTGGGGCACAAAAGGATCCCTTTGAACAGCAGGCAGCACTTCTGTGCTGTGCAGGTGACAGAGCACAGGCTGTCCAGAGGCTGTGGGGTCTCCTCCTCCAAGACTTTCAGAAACTGCCTGGATGTGGGCCTGGGCACCCTGCTCTGGGTGGTCCTGCAGGAATTGGCCAGATTCTCCAGAGGGTTGATTTCCACTCAAGTCATTCTGAGATTCTGTGATTTTATGACATGTATTGAAAAAACTCTCTAGTAGGGCTATCAGTATCAAACTTGAGGCAGTAGAGAAGCATCTGGAGATTCTTCTGGAGAATCTGGGAAATGGATACTTCTGAAATTGCATATTATTTCACAATTTCTTCTAATGCTCGGTGCAAAAGTCATGTGAATGCAGCCTGTGATACTAGAATTTTACCCAACAGTGATTAAGACCTTCCTGATAATGACATGGGACATAGTACCTTCAAAATCAAGTCTCAGCCCAAGTTTTATCAAACCTAGAAACGTCCTGGAACCACCCAACATAAGTTACAATAAAAGATTTGTCTTCCAAAACAAAATAGGCTTCTGTGACATTGGAATGGTAAAAATAGTAAAGAATAGTAATACTGATTCAGGTTGAGTGAATCTGAAATTCTTGTTTTTTGGCCATGCTTACAGTATCCTACTGCTAACAACACTTTAGATTGTTAGCAGTAGGATACTGCTATCTTCAGTATCTATCAGTAGGAAACTGCAATTACTTTCCAGAAGAAATCTTTCAGTAATTGCAAACTTCCTGGATTTAGTGAAAATCTGTCAGTGTAGTGGTACCATGTTGTATTCTTGTTCCCAACCTAGCCCCACATCAAACTTTGTAAGCTGAGGCTTAGTTCTATAAGATTATGTGTAAAAGTATATGTGAGACAATACCCAAAATAAACATGGCTTGCTTTTTATCATTTTGGGTAGGGATATTATCATTCTTGGTAACTTTACTGTAGTCACGATAGTTGGTATCAGAACTTGTGATATCAGTTAAAATATACTTGACATCTGATCAAATGAATTCCGGCATAAACCAAGATAACTTTTCTGTTTTCCATTGAAAGAACCCTGAACATTTGCAGGCATGGAGAGAACTGTACAGTGAGCTGAGTACTTCACTGCTTTATGCACATGCATTTTCCGCTTTTTAAAATATAGCTCCTATTAGTGACAGTAAAAATAGCATTTTCTATAATACCTTCCCCCCCCTTTTTTTTTTCCACCAATGAAATAAGAAAGTGACTATTTTTGCTTTTTCTCCACTATTGCTCTACTAACCTTGAGCACTCCAACATATGGCTCCTGCACTCTAAAGCAGTCATATGGCATAAAGCAGTATTCAAATCTTTTGTTATACCATTAAAAAAAACATGTTACTATTAGCCTTCTAGATTACTCAGTCATGTTTCCAGGGATGATGGGACTTGCTGTTCTGCAAAACTGGGGAACTAGGACACATGAACAGATGACCTTATTCTCCCTCAACCCCAGAGATGCAGAATTTCCCACCCTAGTAAAATTCCTTCTGACATCAGTTTCCACACCCTGGCCCCCTTGTCAACATAATTGCTCGACTGCCTTTCTGGAGGAAATAGAAGAGTGCAGCTGGCTGCAAGGAGTAAAGCATGCATGTTGTCTACATCCTGCTCCTTACTTTTCTCAGTATTAGGGAGGAGTTTCCCCAAACTGTCCTGTTCACCACGCTCAGGAGAAAGAGCTGGCAGTTGCAGAACATGGGTGACAGAGGCACAGCAGGGACGGGCTGGTCCAAGCGGGGAAAAACAAAAATTGTGGCATACCTTGTAAATGCGTATTGTGTGGTAACAGCACTGTGCTTGCCAGAGTTCAAGAAGTGTCTGGACAAATCTTTCAGGCATATGGTCTCATTTTTGCGTGCTCCTTTGCACGGGTCCCTTCCAACCTGGAATAGTCTGTTGTTCTATGATCACTATTCCACACTACATAAGTGATTTCAAATATCCCTACAATAGCTATGGGACAATAAATGTTCTCACATTACCCTCTTCTGGTAGTCAGCAAGTGAGGAATGGAGTCCCCACAAATAGGAGAGGATGGAGCAGAAGGTTAAGTTTATCTGTGGGGAAGGTTCCTGGTATTGAGGAGGCACTCCTGGGGAGTCAGAGTAAAAACTGAGCAAGCACAAGTGGATCTCTGTGTCCATATCCAGCTAGACAAAAATTTACTAGTTTCATTCTTTTCTTGGCCCCTGGGCCAAGACTGTGTCTAAAAAACAGTTAAAACCTTACAGCAGCCCTAAATGCAACAGAAAGCATGGACTATTTTAGCTTCCTTTGTGTGGCAGAGATACACGTGCTTAGTAAACACTAGCAAAACAAACACAAACGCTGTGCAAAGACCTGACAAATGGAGGGAAAATATGTCAATCTCTAATGAGAACTACAATTAAACACACAAAAAGCATGAGCAATTTATATGACTTTTCCTTGTACTCAAGCAGTTTTCTATGTTCTACCTACTGTTCATTCTATAGACTTAATTTACAACATATGCATTGAAATGTAAAATTCAAGCTGGTGATGATGTAAAAGAAGAGACAATGAAAAACTCAGTGGTAAAACTGAAATGTGTATAGAATAAAGCAACAAGATACTAGGTTTGTTGGAGTGTTTTTCCAGTACAGAATGGAAGCAAATGCTTTTGTGTGGTTTGGAAGCTCAATCTGTTAAATTCCAAAACTCATGTAAGACTCACCCACTGTAAGTAACGTTGCTTACTTGAAAGTGCCTAATTAATGTAAACAAAGTTCTTTGTGGAATAAGGCACTGCTAAGAATTAAGGTTCAAGATTAGGCTTCAGGATAGGAACTATGTGCATTTTAAATAAAATCTCTTTTGTAAGGGCATTTCTTTTTTTTCCTCTTTTCCTTACAGCATCATCATCCTGCATTTCACAGTCCAAAAGCAGGACAGTGGATCAGGACCGTTGCTGAAGTGAAGAACTAATGGGTAAGCTGGCTAACTTAAAGAAGTCTGTGTTCTTTACAATATAAAGTAATGCTAGGGCTATAATATTCACTAATAGTATGTTAAAAAAAAAATAAAAATAACCATTTCACATTGTTTGCTTTGCTTTTATAGTATCATTGATACACTTTCTTCTTTATAGGTGTTAACAGCTCTACTAGGTCAAACCAGAGGTCCGTATACACCATTGCTTTTTCTGCAACAGTCCAGTAGCAGATGTTTACAAAAAAAAAAGAGCAAACAGAGAGTGAGACTTTCCCCACGGTACCCTCTTAACTTCTAGCAATCAATGGCTTTCCTGAGCAATCTCTTTCTCAGCCAGAGACTGCACACAGTCATTGTGTTTAACAATGAATTTGTCTAGCCCATTTTTGAACTCATTTATAATTTTGGCTTCACAGCAACTTGAGGCAATGAGCTCCCCCATGCAATTATGTGCTGTGCGAAAAATATTTCCTTTTGTTCATCTTAGACCTGCTGCATAATCGCCTTGTTGGGTGCTCCCGATTTCCTGTATTATAAGAAATCATGAATAATTGTTGTTAGCATTGCAGACCTAACACTGATCTCTGGCACCTCTCAAAATATCCTGAGGGGGGTATTAGAGCAGCCAGGAATAAGTGATATTTCATTCTCCTGGAAACAAGATACAGACTTGGTACTGGAGCTGATAAAGTGGCTCTGTGCCACTTTAAGGATTTCCTCACTCACACAATCTTTGCAGTTTGTTACACCAACCTTACAGAAGCTGTATATTGACAGTGTTACACAGAGCATAAAAGCAGAAGTTGAAACGCAAACAAGGCGAACAAGCAAAACTACAAACCAGAAATACTTAGTTTTTCTGTAGTCATTTTGTCCAATGACAAATGGAAACAGGCACAGATGAAAATCAAGGCTAACCGAACAAAAGCACAGCTGATAGCACAGCCTAACATCGAGGACGATGAGCTGAAATATCCTTCATGCAAACATCACACTGAACTGTTCTAGCAATGAGTAAAGGGCTGATGGCACTTTGAAGAGCAGTGCTAGTATCATAATAGACTGAGGAACTGTGGTATACAGTCTTTCTCAAGATTAAAAAGCACGTCTCAACTCGACAGTCTTGCTCAGATTCAGAAGATCTTGGAAGGACACACAAATCTAAAAAGAGCTTTGCACTGCAAGCCCTCCCTGTCTCTTTATGCCACTCTGTTTCTCTCCTAACTATTCATAGAAGGGGTTGGCAGTGGCTTTCAATACTCCTTCCTGAGAAGATGACACAAAATCTGATCCTACCTTTTCAACTTCTGTTATACCGTGCAGGAATTTTTGTTGCTTTATCGTTACTCTTGGTTAACAAAACCATTAAAGTGTGGGCATTTACAGTAAACAATTAGAATGGTAATATTTTCTTACTTCAAAACTCTAAGTTCTGTGATAGAGCCAAGTATTTAAGCATCAAAGGTAAAGTATTCCCATTACCTTCACTCAGACTAATCACATGCTTTAACTTTATGATTAAGTCAGGAACCAACACTTCACTGAGACTCTACCAGCCCAGAGCAAGCTCTGGGAGGCATTCAGAAAGGAAACCTGCTCCTGTTTGAGTAAGATAAAGACAAAAAACCTATAATCTCACTAAAAAGAGTACAGTTTATAATATCCCCTTCGCTGCAAGCTACCTCTATCAGCAAAGGCAGTCTCAGCCATGTCTGCTTTTGAACTCATCCTGTTCATCAAGGAAGGACTTTACCCCTTTGGTATGTGGTATGCAAGTGGCTTGTCTCATGAAGATTCAGATAGCTTTCTTATATATAATACAGTTCTTTACTGTTACACAGTAAGAGATAATTGCCCAGGCACCTGGCAGCTAGATGGGTAATAACTAGTCTCAGTTAGGTAGATGCATTTTAGCCCTATATAAATACAAGGCACTCATTTCTTCCATATAACAAAGCACAGCACAGTCAACCATGAATCTTTTTGAGGTCTTGAAGGGAAGAAACTGCACTGTCTTAGTGGATAGATATTCAGGTTTTGTCACTACAGCATAAACATGTCCAAACCATTAGTTGTCTGATGTCTGTGTATACAAAAACCTTAGTGTTGCTTCTATTTAGGTGAATAGTAAAATACAGAACAGAAAGGAATGTATATTGAATCAGTCCTTTACATTTGTTTGAAATGTACTGAACCTAAGATCATCCTTAAGGTCCTCCCTTGCCTTGGGCTCCAAATCATGCTGTAAGTCTAAAATATCCTTTTTCTGCCTTGTGAAGAAGTGTCAATACCAGGAATTTTCATCAGTCCTGAATCAAGCTGCAAACCCACTAACTCTAATTCTACATGGCTGATGCTGCTGTTGTATCATTTTAGAAATACTGAATCTCTCTATCTGACAGCATTTAGCAAGTTCTCAAAGACTGCCTGCTCTTCCTTCTGCCCACCTCCTGAGCTGCCTTATTTCCATGAATACTCCACTCTTCTCACCAGCTTTGGCTCAGGAGCCAGTTTTGTTCCATAGCTGCCATCCTCACCTTTCTTCCATTTTTGCAGCTCCTCGGAAATGGCTGACAAGCCAGGACCTCTCAGATGAGTGGCTGAGGACCCAGGGCTTCCTACCCACTTATTAGTAAGACAGAAACAGAGCCAAACAGATGGAGAACAGCAGTATCCAGCAACAGCCCGTGTGCTGGCATCGCCCAGCTTGTGCCCTGATTAGCACCCAGAGGAGCAGCTATCTCACTGAAGCATGCAGGAGATGGACGGAGACACTGGCAGGGAACCAGTGGGGTGGAAGGAGTCTTTGCCAACCTGCCTGGACGCCCAACTATGGCCAACCACAATTGCAGTGGACTTATCATCTCCCACAGAATTTTCAGTGCCCATCAAATCAGTATGTTGTAACCAAAAATTCCTTCCTGCTGGAAAATGCTAATCATTTTTTCCATTAACAGGACAATTCCTGAAGCACTGCAGGAAACGTTTAAGAAAAAACCTTGTGTTGCAGACAGTAAACTTCTTTAGACGATACACGAAGCCATGGGGTACACAAAAATACAGTTTTTCATTTCCTAAAAGATTCATGATGGCTATTTTAACTTATTTAAAACAAATACATTATAGAAAATTATGCATATTTTAGGAATGTTGTGGATAAACCAATGCTGAATTAAAACTCCTAATAGCTAAATTATGCTAACTTGATTTGAAAAATATTCCTCATGCTTTACAAACATCCAGTAATAATGATCTAGTCATGAAACCAGCAATAGACTAAAATGCATAATTATTTGCAGTGAATAAAATAAAGTCCATAGAAAACACACAGGGTGTATTTATAATTAATAAAAGAATAGATTATAATTGCATTTAACATCATTTGCATAATTTAAAATGGAATAACTACATGACTGATTTTTTTATGTCTTTTTAAAGGGCACTAATAAAATATGAAGGAGGCAAGGAAGCTTATATGAGTAGGAGATAATGAATAATATCCTTAACATTAAAATACAATCTATTATTCTGAACACATAAATTGGACCAATTCATTTTTGCCTGTCCAGTGGGAAAAGTATGGTACGTCAGCAATTTTCAAAAGTAAATAATATGTTAACTGAAGAAGAGATTACAGATTCTGATCAAATATTCAATGCCTTATTTGAATAATTAATAAATCAGTCTGGAGCAAATATGCAGTATATAGCTTCAAAAACTTCAATTTCTTTCGAATTGTACTTGTCATAAGCATTTAGAAAGTTTAACCTATCACCTCAGAACTGTGAGTGCTATCGCTGCTCTGGCAGATTTCCCTCTGGAAACTCATCTTATGAGTGAAATGAAGCTCAGTGGCCTCATTTAATTTCCTACTGTGGTGTTCAATAACCCATAATGACACATAGATTGACTAAATCTGAAACTAAATCCTAATTTCGGAAGGTACACAGCACAGAACGCGATAGTATCAAAAGCACGGTAGCAAGATTATGCAGCAAAAATGACTCGCCTAACAGACAGAGTAAAACAGATTCAGAGAAATCTGCTTAATGCAGCTCGACTGTTTCTCAACCTGTGTCTGCTAAAGGGGAAGAAGACTGGTCAGGCTGGAGAATAACAGTGCAACAGATTCCACGTGCTAAAATAGCAGAACGATATGTGGGTTACTAAAAGAATAGGCATGTGCGTACATGCAAAACATATGAGGTAGCAGTACGAGGAAAAAGACTGATGGTTTCCATTGAAAAGAATGTATAACCTCTGTGTTAATTACTTGGATTTATCAGATGTGGATACTGGATTTCAAAAGTTCTGCTCGCTGCCAAGTTGACAACAATCAGTGAGACTTGAAAGCTATTTCTTTTACTGCTCCAATTTGGCGTTGCACATGCTTACAAACCCTTCCAGAAGGAACTGAGCAAGATTTTGCAATGCCTTCAGGGAATAAAGGATCCTAAGGAGGGAGTCAAATAAAAGTGGTGCAAAATTAAAATGAGTTTTGAAGATTGCTGTGGCAGTTGGACTGAAGATGGAGGAAAAAAAGCAAACCAATCCAAAACAACCTTTCTAAATCTCCATAAAACTAAGTTGCATACAGTTACCAGTCACCTGTTCTAACAGACAGTGTTTAAAGGGATGCAATTGTTATGACAGATGCACTTAGAAGTTACCAGGCATTCCTTCGGATGCAGCCAAAACTTGAAAGACTGGGCTGAATTAGGCATCCTTATTCTTGTTATGCTGAGTTCATATACTACAGTTCAGAATGTCTGGGGTATCAAGGAGAAAAAAACAGGAGCTTGACACCCAGCTAACTAGACTGATCAGTACCAGCCATACCACAGCATGAGCAAACAGCTGCCTACACTGCACTGCACTAGGGGTATGGAGGGGCTATACCATATATACCTCCACAATTTTATTATTCAAACAGATAAAAACCCAAAGCCTTTGTACTGAAGCCACGACCTGCCTAAATCTATTATCTGTGGTAAGAATAAATTTTAATTAAACCTGCTTTAATGAAAGCAAACTAGAAAGCTGCTTCTGCATATACATGCACATCTATTTAAATTGGAGAAGAAGGCATTTAGGAAGAATTGGAGAAGGCATTTAGGAAGAGCAGGAGAAGGAAACAATGAGATTTAGAAACTCCTGGGGCACCTCAATCACTGGGCAATCACTGCAGCACAAGACAGGAAGGATTTGCTGTGTGACTGAGATTAAGCACTGTGACAGCACCTTTCATACATTCAAAACCCGTTAAGAACAAAAATTCTTAGTTACCAAGGATAGATTCAAAATTGTATAAGACCGGCAAACACATACGTGTAGTAAAATGAAAGTGTTTCTGAACTGAGAAAACCAAATTTCTATCAACTACTACCATCCAGTTAAAATTGTTATCAGCTGATTCCTTTTGATCATAGAATCATAGAATGGCCTGAATTGGAAAGGGCCACAACTATCATCTAGTTTCAACCCCCCTGCTACATGCAGTGTCACCAACCAGCAGACCAGGCTGCCCAGAGCCACATCCAGCCTGGCCTTGAATGCCTCCAGGGATGGGGCATCCACAACCTCCTTGGGCAACCTGTTCCAGTGTGTCACCACCCTCTGAGTGATCAACAACTGAAGCTACCCTTACTAAAGAATTAAAGGGATACTGCATGCACTGGAAGGCTGTGTCATTAATTATGCATGTTATTTAATAGCAAATGTAGTCTCTGGGTTGGAATGACTTCATTTCAGCAGCTTGGTATTGATCTGGAGTACCTTAGTACTTCCAAACCAAAATATTGTTTGAGGACATGTCAGCTGCTTGGTTCTACCATTTCTTTTAACCTTCTGAGACAAGATCTCTGGTGCTGAGGCTTCCGGTGTCCATGAGTCTGGGATAAACCCACACAGGGACAAATTATCTGTGGAAGGCTGTTGCAGACCCTATGGTAATCTGATTAAACTGGGGTATTCTGAACACAGTCCTTTGATAAAGGAAAAGGAATACCTAATTCACATATAAACCTTTTTATCGCCTTAAGCAGTGGTTATCCACTGTGCACAAAAGATAACATTTATGATACCAATAATCAAACCACTGCAACTTTCCACAGTATTAAAGACTAAAGATACAAATGGATATTAAGGTGACTTTTTCCAGCTCTATCTAATTATCTATGGCATTTCACAAAAAATAATAGCAAGGATCACTACAGAGGAGTATTTCCAATAATTTTCTACGCTGTTTCCACAGGACAAATTCCCACTACCTACTTATGTTCTGATTTCTCTTATGTTTCCAATCTCCAATGAGTTTTCTCATTACTACAGAAACAAAAAGAGAAAAAAAAGGAAGAAAAACAGTTATCTTTCTCCCAGTTGTGGAGGACACATACGTTGCCCTTAATGTATTTAAACCATGTACTAATGCCCATTCCCTCCCGATGTTCCAGAGTCTTTTTGCTTTCTTTCTAATTTGTGTCTTGAAGGATAGAAAATAACCTGCACTGATTGTGGTATTGACTGCCTCAGCAGGTACTGCAGAATATCAAATAAAATCAGGCAAAAAGCATGATAAAAATGTACAGATTGGAGGTGAGACATGCCAGTTGCAGGCATAAAGAACAAACAGAAAAAGCAGCACCAGCTGGGTCCTATCAGCAGTTATATCAACCTAACATCAACAAAACTCTTATTTCTCCTGCTATTCATGAAGTTTCAGTTTCAGGGCCTCAGAGCACAGGACTTAGAAGTTTTATGTGGCAGTGGATTTGTCTTACAGCTGGAACCAAAAAAAAAGAAAACCTGTGATGGAAGAGCTGGTTGAGGTGACAGGATTCTGGACTGCCATGCATTTGCATGACAGAAGCAAAAGGAAACTCTACCAGATTTCTGTCCTAGGTCAGACATTTGTGTAACAGTGGTTTGGAGAAAGCAAAGCCTTAAGTGAGTAACTATGGGGTAAACTTCCTCCACAAAAAATTCCAAGCTTGCCTGCAATATTTTCTGCTCCTAATGCCCAGGATTTGTATTTATGCTGTTTTAAGAGTTTGTTTTTCTTGTTTTGTTTCCTTAAGCTGTTCTCTTTTTTACTGCAGGTATTTCACAGGCCAGCAGTACACAGTGCGAAAAACTCTCTTTTTTCATTGACAGACAGCACATCTACTTATGTACCTTTGAAGTTCCATTTCAATGCATATGTTTTGTTTCTACTCTCCATTATTCTTACCACTCACCTCCAAATCCTCTTCAAATTATTCATTTTTCATCATCACCTTTGACCACAATCCCCCAAGGTATAACTAGACAGCGACCATGACCAGGGAACCTATTTCAAAATATTGCTACCAATCTATAATAGGTGTTAAGAAGTGCTAAAATAAAATGAATTGGTTAACATACATTAGATAATACATTTCCCTGTCCTTGAAAGGCCCTCTGTGCCTGTATTCACATCAGTATCTGTCTGTCTAAGTGCAGTGATTTAGAGATTAATATAGATACATTGGTGCAACCCCTCAGAGTGGATGGAGACCACGCAGCATAAAAGCAGCATAATCGGTACAGTGTGTCTTGACAGCATGTAACTCCTTCATATTAGGAGCAGTATGGCTTTAATGACACTAGTTTAAAATTGCTTCCTGAGTGAAACAGCTGAACTGCCACAAAGCCTTGAGAAAGGGAATGCATTTCAGGAAGGGAGGAGAAGGAAGGAGAGAGACACAGCAGAGGGAAAGGCTTTAAAGTTAACGCTATACAGAGAAACCTTTTTAAAAGCCTGTTTCTGACAGTGCTGTTAGTGACAGTAAATGAGGCTGATCTGAGAAGGATACCCTCTGCAAACCCTGGCTTTTCAAAGGAACCTCTGTTTCTGAGATAATGGAAGCTCAGAAGTCCCTGTCATGGAACATAACATGGAATTGATTTTGCAAGGCTTTATCTACACCATGTTGCACCAGTTCAATTAAAAGTGTGTTTTTAAATCAATTCGACTAAACCAGTCCAAGCTCTTATGTAGACACTCTGAAATCTATTTGAGACTGTCTTATATCAACAGAGGTTTATTTGGCAAAGAAACAATTCACACTGAACAGGTAAAATGTTTTGTTGACTGAAAGAACCAAAAATGGAATCTAAAATAAATCTTAATGAAAACAATAACCTTAATAAATTTTTCCATTTCCATCCTAGCTGTGCTAAGCTGTGCTGTCCTAGAGAAGCCTACTCCATCTCCTTCCTAGGAAGGACATGAACTCACTCCTTTGCAGCAGTGTGTTTAAGACCTTTTAACAGATATTGATCTTTGTGAAAAGGCACAGTGTAAGGCCCTGTGAAACTAGGAAGTCTGAAAAGGTGGCAAGTATAAGGAAAAAAGGTGGTGAAATATAGAGACTACTTTAATCCTTCTATCCTATTTGAATAGCTTCTGTAATGCAGAAAGGAGATAAGCAATGTTCCTTCTCCATCATTAGTGCAAGCTCTCATGCTTCAGAAGCGAGGAGCAGCTAAAATAATGCACGGTTAGTGGGGGAGGTGAGGGTGTTTTGTAATCAGGCCAATGTTATTCTGTCAATCTAACGCTGCTGGAACCAAGCCAAAACCTTTCCTTTCTTAAGGGTCTGGCAGGGGATAGAAAGGATTTTAAAGCTCTACTGAAGACTAGCTGTGTGGAAATTTCCCGGAGTTTAAGTATTTCTGTGCAATCCTTTCCAAACATTAACATTCCACCAGGCCGTAAATGAAGGTCTGTGTTTGAGTCCTCAGCTTACAGTAATGTGCCCATGCTATTTCCACACCTGAGAAACACATGGCTAAATGGGCATGAACTTGCTACTGACGCACTGCTGAGGACATGCCTGTCTTTGCTGCTGCTCTGCAGACACAGCTAGACACTAGATCCAAAGCCACACGGCTGCAAAACTTGGGGCCAGATTCTGCCCTAGGGAACAGGAATCCTCACACATGCCACCATCAAGAGCAGAGCCAGGATGCTTCCCTACTAATATTCCAGCAAAACCTTGCCAGCATTGAGAACCGAAGTATCTCTTCACCACACGGAAGGGCACAATCCTGCCAAGTGCCGTGCCCTCTCAAGGCCCTATACATGGGACCTGAGGGTACTCAGCTTCTCGAGTGGGCCACTGCACCGCAGAGTGGAGCAGGGAGCAATCAAGCACCAGCCTGCCATTGCAAAAGATGATTTTTCAACCTTTATCCTTTGTGTCAGTTATGTTACTCCAAAAACTCTCATGTGAAGCCAACAGGACTTAAAATTACTTGGATTGTGAACTACTGTCCCAATTATTGTATACCGTGTTCCTAATTATGAAATTTTATTTTAAAGCACTTATAACTATGCATGACAGCGAGTGCACTGTATCCTTTTACTCCTCTGAAGTGCCGCTAATGGGTAATGTGCTACTTCACTTTCTGTTCACTTCAACAGATTTATTTTCAGAGAGAATCCTGTGTGAATTCCTCCTGAACCAAACGCTTTCCCTGCTGAGAATATATAATCCTACTGTCTTGTTAGAGCAAAAATCATGTATGATTCATTCAAAACAAATCCCCTACCAAACCATTTCTTTCTTTTCATTTGGATGGTTATCCTTCTGATAACTTACAAGGAAAAAAGTTCTTCCATTGCCTAGGTCAACCTCGTAAAGAGGACAGTATCAGTTTGACAACAGCATAAACAAATTGATTCTCAATCTTAGCAGTGCTACGACAGATTGAACATTTTTTTCAATGCACATGGACAAAAAAAAAAGCAATACTGCCGTAGGTCAGTGGAAAAAAACCTTGAAATATGTATTTGTTTTTTGTTGTAGTTCACTCTGGTTATAGAAAATTACCTATACAATGCAGCAATATCTTAAGTCTCCCTTTACTTATACGCTGCAACCAAATGTATTGCATCTACTGTCATTAGTCATGACTACACCTATTGCCTGTAATGGGATGCCATTCCTCAGCTTGGTAAGCTTAAAATTAAGTGATTTTCCTGGAAACTGTTTCTCTGTAGTATCGTTTGATCTGCTGTAGTTAAAAAGCCATGTCGTTGGTTGCATTATAAATTCCATTTTACAGTCTTCTTTTTTTAATATAAATTAATTGTAGCTTTCCTCTAGGCTTAATGCTGGTACAAAGGGTTCTGGCTGATGAGCAAATCTTTTCCACAGACAAGAATAAAATTCTATCATTTTAAAATAACAGTGTCATAAAAAGCTCAAAGGAACAAACTTGCTTAAGTCAGCTGCACAAATGAAAGTTGACAAGTGATTAGCTCCTTCTGGGAATTAATTGTTTTCTACATTTGAAGGAAAAAAAAATTGTCGTCGTTGACTTTGGAAAGGGCCTGAAGCATGGGCTTGCTTTGAAAGTATAACGCTACAAACACCAGTTTAAACAGTTACATATTTAAGCAATTTTTATATCATACAGCTGTCATGACAAAGCACAACAAACGCCCCAAAAACACTATTTCTTGCAAAAAGCAGGCTAGTAGAAACTAAGCAAGGTATTATATAAACAAGAAATGTCTTTGTAGTGAAGGACCTGCAACAGCAAATACATGGGATCCTACCTTCAAAACTTAAGCACGATACATTGAGCCCCTAGAGCAGAACACACCCATGCATGACCAAAAGATAAACTGTTGCTTGCCCTACAGGGTGGAAGCAATTTAAATGGTTTTTTGCTGGTTCTCATCCCTTCTTCTTCCTATCAAATTAAAGAATGAGAAGGAATCTTTTTTTGCTGGCTTCTATTTTGAGAAGCATTTGGATTACTATCCTTCTTACTGGCTACACTGGAATAACATCACACCAGAACAACTGTTCCTCTGATTTCTCACATCTCAGTTTCCAAGGAAAGGAAATTTAGGACTGTATACTCCGTTGGAGGTGCAGTGCAATTTGGATAGGGCCCTGCATTAGATGGACACTGCTACACATTGAAGTAGATATAGTCTCTGTCAAGAATAACTTGCCCCTGGGAACAGGAGGGTGGGCTGCTGCTGATCATTTTTGTTTCCTAGACCACAGAACAGGGAACAATTATTTTTTAGTCTGTGCACAATATTTTAGATCACAGTCCATGTCCATATAAAGAATTAGAGTGTTTTGAGTTGATAGCTTCAAATATGCCACATATCAGACTCCACAAATTTTTATGCAGTGTATCTTCCTACCTCAGCAGTGAAAAATTATTTCACAAATTCTCACACAACCCTATGACAATTTTGACAATCTGTAGTCCAGTCCTGTGGGTCAATCTTATGTATTTTTCCTTTGTGAAGTAATATTTTTACGCTACTTGTTTTTTGGATTAAAATCTGCTCTGGGAAACTCCACTTGCTGAAACCATCCCATAATACCTTGCGAGACCCATCTACATTAATAAACTCCTTAAACTCTGAGCTAAAAGACAAAGAAAAGAGGAAAAAGAGGAAAAAAAAACCATCAGTATGTTCTAGATATTAAAATATTGGAACTATCAGATTTCAAAGGGTCTCATGTTAGACAGCCAACCCAGACTGAGATGTTGCCCTTGACTCAGCTATATGATTTGGATGAGGAGCAATATGTTCCTTGAGGCTCTACAGCATAAACAGATTTTCAAAGGAAGATATACTATTACCCATAGTTTTGGGCATGAGAGCAAGGTCTGCCTGTGTTTTGCTTTTTTTTTTTTTTTCTAGGTAGAAGGACAGACTTATCTCACAAGTAAGATAAGATCTGCAGTCATGATTTTGCATTCCTCTATTCTTTGCCAGGGCATAGTGGTCATGACTTTTAACACTAAGAGGATAACAGCAAAGAACAGGTCACTGCAGCATGAAAAGAAAAAACAGAAGCTGAATGAAAAAAAAAGCCAAACAGCAAAAATAGAGACTGCAAGTTCATATGAAAAACAATGAGTATTAGAGGTAGCCTCCAGAAAGCAAGAAAAATTTGAGACAGCAGAGAATACATTTTATAGCCTTATGGACCTCTCTGAACATGTGAGCACACCCTTGCAATGATTAATGTCTCTCACAATTAATGTGAAAAATACTGCTTGTAGAGCTTGATTTCACAAGTAATATCATGTTACAGGACACGTCTGATTAGACAGTAGTAAAAGAAAAATACTGTAAGTTCCAGGAGAATGCTAGTGAAGCTGCTTTTTCAATATACATATTTCTGCAATTAGAATTAGGCAGAGATTTCCAAGAAAGGTTCTGCTTCTCACTCTTCATCCTGCCTTGTTACCACCAGAAACTTTGCTTACTGTGGAGGTGATCCTTTCCATTCAGTACCTCCCGTGACACAGCACTTGGCTTACTGGGTTGAGTAATTATTTCTCCCATTCTGTGGTACAAGTAGCAGACAGATAAAGCCAACAGGGCAGAAAACCTCATAATCAAATCATTAGATCAGATACTTACTTCATACTCTTCTTTAAATCCATAGCCTTCTGCACACTTCATTTGGGTGATGTGCTGCAGTAAGTCAGCTACACGGATGGCTGGATGAAGCTGTCCTGTCTGGTAGGGCACATCTGCTGGATCCCGTTTCTTGTAGGTATGGGATTGAACCAGGCTGCTTGTGTCACTGACCATCGTATGGGTTTCATCTAGGAAAAGAGTATCTCATTATGTACTGGCTCATTTTTACTTATAAACAAAAATACAAATCACACAGATTTCTAGAGGAATGGCAGAAATCTGACATCATCAACATTGCTTCTGTCTGTGAAGGCTATGTGCCAGAAGAACAGTAAATCCATGGAGCAGTTTACACAGGGAAATTGCAAGACTGATTGGAATGAGGCAAATTCCATGGTTCTACAATGGAAGCATTGCAGAGCAGTCCGAACTATAATATTGCTTTAAATAACACTGGCTGATTATCAACGAGTTTTAAATTAAGCATTTGGTTCTAAGTTGCATAGAAGTTTCATTCTGAAACTTCAACAAGTCCTATAGAATAAAACAGGACTTGTACACTTCTTAGATTAGTTAACTGTAATATTTTATACTGCAAATTTAGAGCAAATGTTTGGAGTGAGCAAAATAAAAGGATGCACAAAATGGCTTATGGATTCATTAAGCTAGGACTGCAATGGAAATGTAGATCTGATACAACATTTGGAGACAAACTATAAGAGGACAAATGCAGAGGATCATCTGATCAGGAAAAATGTCTTGACTGGCTGCTGAACATGCTTTAGGACCACGGTATATCATGAGCCATCACATTAGGCATGAAATGTTATGTGTCAACTGACATGCAAGCCAACAAACAGGAGAACCCAGTGGGCTGGTTAAAATTTGGATGAAACACATACTCTCCCAACCCTCCACATCTCTTCCATGGGGCAAATGGGCAACTTACCATTGATTGGCACTTTTAAGAAGATACAAATCAGGAGAAAAAAAGAGGAGGAGAAAAAGGAAACAGGGCATAAGCAACAATACTACATTAATAATTACAGGTAATTTTATGTTTGTAATTTAGTCTTTACAGTGATTTCCTAAATAAGTTAGATTCTGATCTCAGTTCCACTGTATAAATCAACTGCAGTAACACAAAGCTATCTTACTGTGAGTCAGTTCACAAGGATGTAACTGAGATCAAAATGTATACTTTGCAATAAAAATAAAAGATATGGAAGTGCTCTCTACTAAGGAAGCAAAGTCATTTTCTTCCTATTTAGATGGAAGTTCTTAAGACTAGTTAAGACTTGAGAAGAAGAAAAAAAAAAACAAATTCTGAGGTCAAAATATCATTAAAAATACATTTTACTGCTACCCAAATAATAATTTTACGTATCTCAAGGAGTTCTTGATTTTTAACTGCAATTATAGATGTACAGCTTTGACTTGGCCAAAGTACTCCTTGTTGGCTGCACAGTAACTACAGCAAGAGGTTTACAAATAGAATATATTTATAAATATACCAAAAAAAATCTTTTGTAAAATACAATGAATGATAGGGAAGCACTAAAAATATACAGCCACATTCAGAAGTTAAATACACCATAGACAAAAACTACTCATTTTTTCTGAATGAAAAGGTCCCAGATTCTCTTTTACATTCTAAAAATACATTCACATCTCATTAAAGGTGAGATTCTGGTCATACTTATATCACTGGAAATAGATTTTAATGCCAAAGAATCATATTTCAGGAATGATTTCAGGATTTGTCAGTTCACAGTGATAACAAGATGTATGAAATCTGGTCCTCATACAGTCAATATGAAAGGTGCATTTAAATCTAAACCAAGCAGAGAACAATTTATGGGCATGAGTATGTGCACTACTATACATGCTGGTTTAGTAACCTGAATCAATCTAGAAGAAAACAGACTCATCATTTAGTGAGAGAATTTGACAACTTCTGTCTAATGTGTGATAAAACTGTACTGCAAAGCACCTTGGGATGCATGGCATGAAACGTGGTATACAAGTGTAGGTACAATATGTTGCTGTTGAAATGGCACCTGAAAACTACAAAGTGGCTAAGACAAAGAAGACAAAAAAAAAAAGTGTAGGATTATGGTTTTTGGGTGGCTTATTTCCATTTTAGAAGCAGGTTAGAGAATTAGCTTTTTTTTTAATTTTTTTTTTTTCCTCTCCAAATTAGGGAAGCCCTTGTAACCCAAACTGCTAATAACTGGGATGAATGCAAAGTTAACAGACATCAGATTCTTGTGCTATCAAAGCTGCAGTTTCATCCTTTTTAGTTTATTTTTTACTACCTCCTTTGTTTTAATTTTCCTCTTTCCATTCTTTATTTCTTATAGTTACATTAATCTCATTTTTCTTTCTTCAGGAGTAATCTATTAAGTTGCTTTAAAAAAAGCACTTACATTCCTTGGTTTATATGACATATTACGAAACCACAAATATTACAGTTTTTTGGTTTGCCTTTGAGCACTCTAGCACAAGATTTTCAGCATTTCTACTCTCTGGAAGGGTGAGCTCTCCCAGATGAAATGTTCACAGAAGTGTGTCCCTTTTGTTTAAGATCTCCTACAATTTCAGTTACTCTACTTCCCACTTACTGAATCCCATGGAGTTGTACAACACTTAAAGAATATGTTAACTTGCCACTTATATGACCTTATGGCATGGGAGGCATCTGCAAACCCGGCGCGCTATCTTCTCCAGGGCAGCACTCTTTTATTTCTCCAATTTCAGTAATACATACAACTGAAACATGACAAGCATGACCTACACTCATGTAAATTTAATGGCCGTCATGTAAAGCTTTAATTGAGCTCTCAAGTTTTCTTTTCAGTTATTAGAATAAGCATGAAAGTTTTCCCTCAAATATATGAAAATTTCCTCATATCTGAAACTGAGAAGTAAGACTGTTGCCCATTTAAAGAGTACATCATCAGCTTTAATTAATTTTTTCTTTCTATTTGGTGGAGTTCCTAATATGCATGAATCGGCCCAAAATTGTGCTATACAGAAATTTGGAAATGGTAAGTGTATTGAAGCCACTGCAGGAGTTTCTGACTGAGAAAACTGAGCTCAGCCAATTGCAATACCTGTACCTACCAAGGAGGTCACACTTTTAACTACACACTTGACCCCACAGCCTAAAATAGCTTCTTCAAACATTGAAAGGTGGCAAGAGCAGGTGGTAGTTGCAACAGAAACACAGCACTTTTGTTAATAGCTGTAATCTTCAACTGATTTGAACACAGCTAATTTGATTTAACTCAGGTAAAACATTATTCCTATAGAAACAACTATGAACACCTTTTGAGAAATAAACCCTGTTTCAATATGATACCATTGATAATAATTCTAACATGTAAGGTTACAAAAATATTCATTATCTGTATGGAAATAACTGGAAGGTTTTTTGAGATGAGAAATCACATGTTGCCGTATTGGACCATAAAATATGTACTGAACTAATTCAAGACTTTAAAGACTTATATAAGTAAAGATTTTTTAATTTATTTTTCTTCCAGTGTGTGTTTGTCTGATATCTGAACTGCTTACTTAAAGATTATTTCTTATGGGAAAAAAAGAGCTAACAAATATTTTTACTATTACTTTTTGCAAAGGATTGCAAACAAAAAGAAAACCAACTGAAACCAGTGAAAACTTAACTAAGATGGAATAATTCAGACAACAAATCTCGAAGTTTTTCTCCTGATAACACTTTTCTCCTTGCCCACCCACAAGGTCAGAACATCTACTGGATGAAGTGTTGAGGGAATGTTAAAGCACACACAAAAAAATCTAAACATTTCAGGCAGTTAAAAGGCACTGCAAATTTCATTTGCATGCAGATTATTACATTGTCACAGTCACTACCATTACCTTCTCCCAAATTTGCATAATGTATAAAAACACACTGGTTCCTTCTCAAAGTTAACACACTGAAATGCACTTTGCTAAATCTTGTTTTACAAGAACAAGCTTTCAAAGATCAAATTCCTATACTTAAAGTTCCTCTGTGCTTCATTCTACTTAAGATTGTTTTACTTGAATTTTAAAGAAAGGAATCAGTTAAGAGGTCTTTATTTTTTATTTTTTATGGTGATTTGAAGAAAAAGAAGAAGAAAAAATATTTGTGGTGAAAATGTCAGTAGTAGTAAAAGGAGTAGAGAGGTTTGGCAGTGGAATTTGAACTCGTGCTACAGAGCCCTGTCGTATTTTATCACTTTAAAATATCTCCCTGTTTAGTTTAAAGTTACTATAGGAAGAAAGTGTAAATAAATACAAGACAATGTGTTGTCTTTCAGTTTCTTCAGCACTGACAATGCAATGGCACTTCATAATTTTCTTACTGTGTGAAACTGCTCTCTTTTTGCTATTGCACAACAACAGGATTTCCCAAATTCCCTGTGGAAATGCTGTATACTTTAACTGTATGTTTTTAAACTATAGATCTACCATTGTATTTTATTCCTGTGACACCTGATGCACAATAAACTGTATTACTGAAGTGTCATGTTATCATTTTGCTGTTCAAAATACCAGCTCTCCTCTGAAACTTCACTTTGACAATCATGTCAGAAACCGTGGCATTATGATAAGAAATGATAGCTGGTGGATGGCCCAAACCCTATTTTGCCTGATTTTCTACATTGTGAATAGTCTAATTAGGAAAAAAGGTGTTTTTAAAAAGTGACATCTTTTGTTCTGAGAAAGAAAAAAAAAAAAGGAAAAAAATGAGGGAAACTATTTCAATTGCTGTGATAATCAAATTCTTTTGTATCACTCCAAATACATGCATAAACATTTCCTCACAAATCCACTCGTTAAAATTCTCTTTTTTCTCCCCTGACTTGCACTGTGACAGTAGAAATCAAGCCTGATAACCGTCTTTAGCACTCACAGTGTAGACAAGCCTACCACCCCTCCCTCGAGCATAAAACTACAGCTTTTTGCATACTATTGTCTGTGACTTTCTAAATTACTTCAGCAATAACTTTGATAAAGGGAAATGTTCTCACCTAAAATTGCAGTTGGCACAAATGGATCTGTCATACATCATAAGCAGGTCAATGCAGAAAAGGTAAAAAGAGAGAGAACAGAAAATGATTGATAAACGTTCCTGAGTTTTCTTTCAGAAAGCTACTGTAAGCAACTGGTTACATGGAACATGTATTAAACTTCTATGGTAAGGAGTATAATAACATAATTACACACACTTCTGTAATGAAAAAGTTTACACAGGGTTGAAGCAAAGAAAAAAAAATTGGTTACCTGGGTAATAAGAGTTAGGCACTGTTGTGCTCAGAGTATTAGTTTTCATTGTAAATGAAGATGGTGAAGATACAGCTGCAAAAAGAAACAAGGCTAGTTAGAGACGGCAGAGTGCTATACAGCTATCTAAGCTGAGTGACACAGCACGTGGGGCTGATTTGGTTTTCTGCTGTGCTTGTCACACTGTAATCGGGACCTAGGGAAAAGCAGGTGCGTCTAGTGAACAAAATGAATGACTTTCAGAATTTGATCAATTCCCTTGAAAGAAATATCATCAGATAAAGCATTTTGATCAGTGATGACAAATATACCTTTCAAATCACAAGACTAGGCTGAATACTGCTGCTTCAATAAAGGCGTCCCAGTGACAACAGGTACTTTTGACAGAAGCTTTGATCATCAGTAAGTTTCCTTAATAATACAGTAAATACTGTAGGTAAACATTCTGCTACAGTTCATTTTTCTGTCTTTTTCAATTTGTTCAGACAGGGGGATAATACACAGATAGTATTTATGCTCTAAATATTACTCTTTAAGAATGGTTTTCAGACTGTTGTACATATGCCAGTGCTGGCATTGGTGTTCAATGATTTTGCTGTTTGTAAAAGGGAAAACACAAAGAAAAAACTAACTTCAGTTAGTTCCCTGGTATCCAGAGATCATATGAATTACTGTTGTAAGCACAGATACATCCAACAGGAGAGCATTAATCATAACTTCACAGAGGATGTTCACCCAAAGACTCATTAAAGGTTTCTAAACAAAGCTTTTTCAAACTAGACATTAGTTGAGGTAGTTTTGTTTATCTGTACAGCTGAAATTAGCTCAGATGAGTAAATAAATATAAACTTATTCTGGATACATATAAGCAAACTAACAGGAATTTAGGAAACAAAAGCAGAGTTGCGGAAGGCAGGATCTGCTGGATGAGAAGGACTGTGATGACTGGTAGCTTTGATTTGTCTTTTTTTTTTTTTGCTGTTGGTATACAGTTAACAGCCCTTGTTAAAATGGAGCTATTTGGAAACTGGCTAACGTATGCTGGCAGGTATCATTTATCCTCTAAATGAATATACCTGAGACAACTCTCCTTTGATTTTGTCACTAGAAGCAAAGGACACAGAGGCAATTCTTTTGGAAATGGATGTAGAGACTAGCTGAGGTCGAGGTTGTGACAGCTAATAAAACTGGTGAGATACAGAATGTTGCCAGGACAATAAACTTTTATAGGAGGTAGGAATGTTTTAAATCTCTTGAGAACAAGGTCTTACAAAAAGATTTTTCCTAAAGACTGTCAAACTGATTCTTCTAGCGACCACATTTATTACAGAAAGCTTGAATTAAAGGTTCTAGTTCTCAGCTGGTGTAAAATATTTGCTACGCAGACAATTTCAAATTGTTTTAAGGTGGTTTGCATGAAAAGAGGATGTACTCACAGGATCTAACTGCTGGTTCTTTGGTTGTTGTGACCATTCAACAACACAATGGAAGACTACACCATGAGGATAGAAGAGAAAGCCAAACTTCTTGATCTCTTCACTAAATAAGCAGTCTCATTAACTAAAATGGGATAGTCTCACCAAAAAGGCAAGTCAGATTTTGAAAGATCTATTTCAAAGTAATTTGAAAATCAACACAAATGCAAATGAACACTGCAAATTCTGAACGTAAAGCTGCTGAAAGAAGTCTCACTGAACAAACTTCACAGACTGTTTGCAACAATTGAGCTCATCAATATTCTTAAGCATGTTATTCAAGAGTGGGAGTTGGGCCTTACAGTCTGCTAGTACTTGAAACAAAATTGAATCTTTGTTAAATTCTGATGATGTTCAAAAACACTGGTATACAAGAAAAACTGAGATTCCTTCAGAGCTACAAAAAACTATAATGTTTTGTGAACTTTTTTTTCCCATTCTTTTTAACAGTTATATGAAAAACTACTGCAATCCTGGTCTTTGGTGATTGGTAACCCCCAGGCAAAGGCAAGTCTTTGACTAAACTCTGATTAGGAAAATATATATCCTGAATTTTATTTAATTTGAGGATAGATCCATGAATCCTCAAGATTTTAGATAATCTCTTATGAAACTGCAGTGCTCATAATTCAGCTAAATTTTTTCTTTGCACAAGCAACAGAAAGAGAATCCTCTAGAATTGGAAATAATATGACAATTGGATCACCATTATTACATTATGACATTCAAAAATAAGTTTTGCCTACAAAAAAAAAAAAAAAAAAAAAAAAGAGCAAGGGAAGCATTTGAAGGACTTGGGACAGGATGAGGAAGATAAAATTTTTAACATAATGGAGATCGGAGAAAGGAAAAACTGCAGCTGTTTCTGTATTGTATTTGCTCTTCTGCAGAAGAAAAAGTGGACAGAAAGAAGCTCAATTATCCTTATTATTTTTAAAGAATTCTTTTCTTGATGTCTGGCCGTCTTACTCATTGAAATACAACCTGTAATGTGCTGCACAGTGGGGGAGACTCTGTGTTCCATAGATTTTCCATGACTGAGTAATGAGGAATATTTTAAAAACCATTTGCACTATTTTTTCTTTATTTTAAGGTGGAAGAAAAAGGAAAAAAAAAAAAAAAAAGAATGAAAGAAAGAAAGAAAGAAAAGAAAAGACTTACATCTCCCATTTAGATTGTGTGTGTCCATGAAAGAGAAAGCTTCATCACAGTTGGTGCCTTGCTCAGTGTAGCTTTTATCCATTGAATTCACCATCACTGTCATTTCCTGCCGTGTACTGCTCAATGTCTCTTTTCGCTTTTTAGCCAATTTTCTTAAGAAATGAATGTTGAGAAGAGAAAAAAAAACAAACACAACAACAACAAAACCCAGTGAGCAGACACATTCTTCATATTGTTTACATTAGTATTATCGTTTGTAACAACATTGTATCATATTTACAATTACTCCCGGTCTTCTGGAAACATCAACTGACATCACATTTAATCTTGAAATGTCACAACAAAGAGTGAGTTGCCAATGCCTTGACTTGCAGTGAACAGCACCTTAATCCTTGGGGAGCACCACTGAGTTACAGAGGACTACCTAGATATGAAGGTGATGTGAGCTACTATATCAGAGACTACATCTGTTTAAATGCATAAACAAAAGTGACAGGAGATAAGATTTCACTAGAACTGATAAATCAGTCAAAATTTTCACTCTGCATGTGTAGAACCACCTGGAGCTGTGTCACTGAGACAACACAAGATACAGCACACTGCTGCACATCATACTGAATCCTCCTGGTAAGATCCCTCACATATACAAACAAGTTACATTTTAAACTGACTTGCATTTCTGAAGACTATTTGTCCCTCTTGACTTGAGTTCAGTGGGATTAGTCACAAAAGTTAGTTGCTTCTCAGCAGGAGCAATCTGTCAGAGATGAGATTTTGATATGATAATAGGGATTTGTTACGCTATAAAACTGCTTTGGACATACTTCCTCTTTTCTGTATCTGTTTCTGGCTATAGTAAAAGCTCACTGCTTCCTCCAGATCTAATTATGCTTAGATACTATCACAAAATAACATCTCCATGGCAGCACTCCTGATTTTTCCATCAGGTTCTGTGGAATACCTGTGACCCTAATGATGGATGCCACATCCATTTAGCTTGTTTCCCTAGCCTGTGACTACTTCAAACTAACTTTTTCTCCAAGTTCTTGCCTACAGACTTCATTAGTTTTCCACTTCTGGCAAAGTGTAAGTTTTGCACAGAAATGACTATTCTTGATCTCATATCTCAGTTGAGTAACTTTTCCTCTGTCAAAAACATACTGAACTAGTTCATGTCCATCCACTTGAAAGGTCTTTTAGATACCTGCAACCAAAACTTACAAGAGCTCATCATTTTATCTGTATTTCCTTCCAGTTCTCGAAACCTGCAGCAAGCACATCCAACTTGTACTAACTCTCAAAGCCTTTCTTTGTTAGCTCTCAATCAGTACAAAAAAATAATCCCCAACACAGACAAAAATTTTATATCAGCACTACTAGATTTTCAAAAGAGCACACGTGTGTTTGCAGCAGTATATGGGAAGAGGTTTCTGCAAAGGTCCCTACAGACCACTCACTATTCTTCTTCAAATCACTGCCTACAGACGCACTTGGGAAAGCACTGACACTACTGCTCACTATGCTTATCAGTATTGCCTCACAGTCTTTCCATGCACTCCATTGCCTACTTGCTATTTCTTGCCTTAAACCTAGATAACAAGCTATTTGGGTGGGAGTCACAGTTGAGTAGCTATATAGTACCAAACCCAACAGTATCATAACCCATAACTAAAGCTCTGAAGAGATTTGAACCTAAAAGCTTGTGGTTAATAAAAGTAGTAATTACAAGTGCAGTCCATGGTATTGAGTCACTGCAGACAAAAATATTAAGGCACATATCTGGTCCTCAATAAACTGATGGATAGTAACTCAATTCATCAGGGCATACCTCCATGACCGAAAGTAATTGAAGTACTCTACCTTAAAAACCTGCTATAGTAACTGGAGCTATGAGCAGTATCTTTGCTCATCCCACCCTGGAAGGCAGCTGCAATAGTTGGAGCTACCATGAATACACTTCAGACTGTGACTGACATCAAGAAGGAGTGCTCCTATGACCAGGTGGATGGCAGCCAATTGTAGGACTCAGTTGTGAAGTAAACATTTAGATATGCAATAAAAACTCATACATGCTCATTATTAGAATCACAGAATCACCAAGCATGGAAAAGGCCTCCAAGATTATACAGTCCAACCAACCATCCACCACCAATTTTTCCCCAGTAAGGATTTCAAAATTCACTGATGAATTCACTAATACTGAAGTCCCACTTCAAGGCTGCTGTCAAGGTAATAAACAGTAACAAGTCACATCCTTCCTGTAGATGTTTAACTCCTGATTTTGTCATTCAGAGTATCATTGGTGGACAGAAAAAAATAACTTGCACTAAACAAAGGTTTTGTTTCTGGATTTTAATTTAGTATAAGGAGTTTAAGTGGCAGAACTTTGTAAGTCCTTTTCTGATCAAAAGACCTACAGACTTGTACACTTGATAACAAAACTAGTTTCTTTTTAATTCACAGTGTATAAACTCTGAACAGACCTCCAGTCTCCCCTCATCCCTAATCATAATAAACGAACAATATATTATTTAAAGTAGAATCTGAGGTGTGTCTATTTTAAGACCTACCTCCTAATGCACAAAAAACTTAACCAAGTCCTTAATAAGGGCAGGTTTATCAAAGTGATAACATGAAACCAGTGAATTTTCTTCACCTTCATCCCTTAGCTCAAATGGCAACACACTAAGCTTCCTCATCCTATCGTTTTTATCTCTATGTCAACTATACAAGGCCTATTTCTGTCACCTGACAGTTGCTGGTCAAATCCCATCTGGATAGCTGGGTTGTGAACCAAAGACCTCAACAGTGGCCAGCTGTGGCCAACAACCACAGCATGGTCAGTAAAACTTCGTCTGCAAGTCACTCCTTCTAATTCTTTTTATTTCATGGCTGTGCAGATTGATCACAGGAAAACAGTCTGGACACTTCAGCACCAGAGCAATGCTCTGTTTTTTCCCAGAAGACTTCCCTTTCTCTCCAGTTGCACAGGGGTACAGCAATACACTGATTGATTTTCATCTTCAAGGTGGAGTCACCAGGTATAGATTAATCAGTTATTAATCTAATTAGCTATCCAGATACTGCATGCTCAGTGAAGCCAAGATGTGACCCTTCCTTGCCCATTAGTAGACCAGTTCTATCTCTATTCACAGAACTTTTACTTGCTATCAAGTTTAGAAGCTCAGTGCTTCCTCCAACACTTCCAGCATGTGAACAATGTGTTGCTGAACAGGCAACAACTCTGCCTTAGAAGTTTTTTAAAGAAAAGTCACTAGGAAAATTCCCTGGGTGTCACAATAGTGATACTGATCCATATCTGAAAATTCACAATATGGTGAAATACCAGCCATTTAGTACAACTCTAAAAAAGGATATGCCCTATGGGTGTACATCTCAAGGACATGCCATTGCAGGGAACATCCTTTATTTTACAGTGAAAGTTGTATCCTTCCCAATGAAAGTCAGAGTTTTTGCTTAATACACCAACAATATCAAGATCCGACTTCATAACAAGTTAGATAATTTTCGTTAAGAAATTACACTGACATTTTCTCATTTCCTTCATTTTCAGTTTGGTCCCATAATCAAGCTATAGCAGATTGTTTTTATGACGGTAACAACTGCACAGTACTTCTAAATCTGAATCTAATTCTAGAAATAGGTCTTGTGGGAAAAGTTCCAATCTGAAACAACTGCTACAGGAAGAGAGAGATACCAGCCAGAATTTGTACTGTGAACAAAAACACCCACTGGACTTAGTCAAGTAAACTTTTGCTGCAAATAATATTTTCTTTACATCTGCAGTTTTCTGATACTGCTTAGTGCTACAGTCTCTGCAATTCCTTGGATCTCTTGATCCCTGAGAGACTTCAGCTACACAAGATTTCAGAAACACATAAAATCATGGTACTTCATATCAACATCACCACCACTCATGCTCTTAAATTTGAAGGTGGTTTTTTTGGGGGGGGAGGGGAAGACTTATGGAAAATATGCTTCATAATTATTCTCTGATGTTTCTAGAAAAAAGTGATACAACCATAGGGAATACCAGAACAGATGGAAACTCCCATGATGATCACCTAGGACAAAATTCTTTAAGTAAGGAAAACAAAAATTATCAGCTTTTCACATAAACAGCCATCACCATATGAGAAATGAGAATATATCATGCCAGTCTCCAAAAAGAGAAATCCCACAGTCAGAACAATCCCAAGATCTGCTAGGAATGCTGTAAGTTGAAGTAGCAGTAACAATATGGTAAAATGCAGAGAAGACAACAATATCAACTTTCCAAAACATGTTGAGTGGGTTTTTAGGTAGCATTTGCTCTGTTTCAAATATTAATAAAATCAGCCTGGGAAAATAATAAACTAAAAGCTTTGCCACAATCGATTCCCATTCGAACAGCCACTATGAAATTCACAAATGCTGCATCTTCTGTACATTTCATTCCAGTTGAAAGAGTTTCCCTGCAGTACTTCTACATGTGCCTAACTCTATACCCTCCTCAAAATCCTCCTCTGTGATTACTTCCCCAACACATTCCACTACCAATCCAATAACTGATAAGACACTGCTCTCAGCCTCTGGCTGGTTCATTTTCCATCTATTTACCTTTCTTACTTTTTTTTTCTCTCCTGACAATGTAAATAAAAAGCTCTTTGAAACCTAGATTGTCTTATCTCTGTGTTTGTAAAGCACTGGGCACAAAACATGAGACACAGCTGCCAACCACTACGGTTAGATAAGCATAAAAATTGTAAAAAGAAGGAAAAAAAATAATAAAAGGTAACTGAGACTAACAACCAGAACCAGCTCAAGCTCTGAAAGAAACCTGCCTTCTCTACTTGTTTAGGAAGAGTGAGAAAAGTACAATGGCTGCTCTGAAAGTAATGCCACTCATTTAATGATGTTGGCCCACAGTGTCAGAGGTAGATGTTGGTGGAATGGCAGTAGAGGCTGAACCTTCCCACCAATATTCCATTAGGTGTTGTTGCCATGTGACAGATGGCAGAAGAGGGCAGTCTGACAGAATGGTATCTGACATGGAAGTGCACGTGAAGCAAAGGGGTGAAACTGAATTCCTGCAAGTGAAAAAATGGCACCCACTGACATTCATAAGCATAGTGAGGCAGTGGGTGGTGCAATTCTGCAGTGGTGACAGCAACAGTGGTTCAAAGAAGGACAACAAGGCTGGCGAGGGATCTGGAGCGCAGGCCTTATGAGCAGCGGCTGAAGGAGCTGGGATTGTTCAGTCTGGAGAAGAGGAGGCTCAGGGGAGACCTCATTGTTCTCTATAACTACCTGAAGGGAGGTTGTAGTGAGCTGAGGGTCAGCCTCTTCTCTTGTGTAACTGGTAATAGGACTAGAGGGAATGGCTTCAAGCTGCACCAGGGGAGATTTAGGCTGGACATTAGGAAATACTACTTCTTGGAAAGAGTGGTCAGGCACTGGAATGGGCTGCCCAGGGAGGTGGTGGAGTCACTGACCCTGGAGGTGTTCAAGGAACGTTTGGACACTGTGTTGAGGGACATGGTTTAGTGAGAGCTATTGGTGACAGGTGTATAGGTGATAGGACTGGATGATCTTGTAGGTCTTTTCCAACCTAGGTTTTTCTTCTGTGATCTCTGCTGTGCAGATATTTATGATTGTGGCATGCAGGCTCCTGATCACCGCTGGCAAAAATGCGTAGTTAATGGTGGTGACTTTGTTGAAAAACAGCGTTTTGTAGCTGTATTCTGCTCTACATTTTTTATCAAAACACCGATGTCCCAAGTGGCCTCCTTTTGGATGGAGGCACAAGTATCAAGCAATTGAAATCCAGTGAGGAAGAAGAAACGGCATGGAATCAGTGATATTGAAATTCTGCTCATAGCCAACTTCTGTTGTTAAAATTCAGATTTACATGCTTTGTTTTGAAATGTAGTATGCTCAAGATTGTAATTTCACAGTGACATTAAACTGTGTACACTCTATCAGACAGGAAATAAAGTTAGGAGAAGTATTTATAAAGGCACTAAATTTTGCAGCAAAAACTAGTGAACAGTTAATAAAATGCTGTACAAGTTGTCTCCACTTCAGGAAACTTGCATTTCTATTGGACAACCACAGAGAAAGCATTTCTCAAGACAATTTCACCAAGAAAAGAGAGGCAGGATGCTGCTGAAGTGTTCCTTGCTTAGGTTCTCTTAGCATATAAACCTGTAATAAATTATAAAATTATTCTTTGCCTTAAGAAATCCTATATTTTGCAAAGATACATCAGTTATGCAAGACTGTTAAAGACATTTTGAATATTTGACTGCAGTCAAGGGTGCATTTGCCCTTTTACTCAACAAATGAGTGGCTTATTACAGCGTCTTTTAGATGCTTTCTCTATGTTTTTGTTATCAACTTCCTGTGTAAGAGCAAGTGCTTTATGTTATTCATTTCACTTTTATCATGGTCTTGCCTTCTCTGATAAAGAATGAGGAAAGAACTTTTGAAATGAAATGCTGTGATATTGACAGAATTTGGAAATCAGTGCTCCTGATACTATAGTTTCATTCCCCCTCTCACCTTTCATTCAGTGTGGCTTTCATTTTTGCCACAATGACATAGAAGGGCTTTTATTAACATCAACTCCTGCTAGTACTGGGAGTCAAGAAGGCCTCCTAGTGCTGGCAGGACTGAGAAAGTGGGAGAGTCATTGGTCTTACTGCATTACAAGAATTATGTGCAAAATGAGTACAAACTTTTTTAGTGAACTTAAAGCGTAAAGAAAATGGTTTTGATTTACATGATCTCAGACTAAAACAGCTTTAATTCTCTGTGTTTTTCCTCATTCCATATCATAACTGTAATGGTCTCTTTGCACTTTCTTGTTAGTAGTAGTGTGGCTCATTAGCATCAAGTGACATCAAAGCATAAAGAAAAAAATATTAAGCTTCATTCCATTTTCAAAATATTAGTGTAAGCTCAAAGTAAAGTACCGCATGACTTAAGGACAGAGGATCAGAAAGGAGAAAAGATGGAGAATGGGAAATGAGAAGGAAAAGCTGTTAGAAAAATAAGGGGCAGCTGCATCCGTACATACAGAACCAGAGCACCTACTCTTTCCACTAACTCTTCTTTCCTAAATTCTGGTATTCAGTGCACGTTTAAAGATGGACTTGTATTGACATCATTAAAATCTGTGCTTATTTGATTCTTAATTTCTGCTTTGTATAAACTCCTGTATCTGATTTCTGCACACGAACGTTCTAGAATGAATCCCACTAACATCCCGGGTCACAGCAGCATCACACTGACACAGATTTTCTTTGTCGGTGCAGCAGTTGAGTGGGAACACTGGTGACTGACTGATACTCAGTACAAAAAAACCTGGAGCTATATGGTATACCAGACTGATGTAACAACATCTATTAAAAACTGCTGATTCCTGTCCTAGGGCACAGAGAAAATTAGTAGTATTCTACTATGATTTACAGTCTATTCAGGAAAGGCTGTGGGCTACAACGATATAAGGAATTTGAGAAAGTTTGGCAGAACTGTTTGCAAAGCTTCTGCTTGTACTACTCCTAGCTCAAGGTAGTCACTGATCTTGTTTTTAGAGAAATCCATGTGTACACTTTATCAAAAACCAAACAACTGAACTAAGAGAGAAGTGAAAAGCTACGCATTCTCTGAATTTGTTTCAAAATGTAAATATTTTCTAATATAAATTTCAAATTTCTATTTGGATTCTTACTATCGCCTCGTTAATCAAGGTAGGCAGATGAGCCAAGTGCACTACACCAGAAAAATCACCACCTTTAGTCATACAAACAGACTAACACCCAGGTCTCTCTTTCAGCTGATCATCCTGCTCACTAAACCAACTATAATCTCTGGGCCAGGGCTTTAAAGGACTACAGATCTGAATACAATCGTAAACTGTGCTCCTTTCACACATGAGGTGCACAGTCATAACCAATACATGGTACTGCTAACAAAATTACATACTAACAATTAAAGATCCAGATTCTTTTTAGCTATTCATTTCATTGCTTAGCTTCTTAATTGCTTTATATATATGCCTCATTATTCATTAGCATTTTTATGCCATGTGTACCTTTTTTTCCCACCTTTCTAACTTCAGGAGCAAGGCTAGTGGAAATATTTTTATCTCTAATTTTTTTTTTCAATAGAGAGCTAGTTTTATTCACATTCACCTGCATCCTAAGAATGAGATAATTTTCTATGCAAAATGGTAAATTATATTTTGATATTCAAATGTGGTATTAAAAAAACACATATTCTCATTTTAATGAAGATGGAAGCATTCCATTTTCCACTGTGTTGAATGTGTATTACTTTCTGCTATATTAATTGTACATATCTGTAAAAAGACATTAAATTATTCTTCTTTCTACCATGCTATTTCAACTTATTGAAATGAAGTATTTGAAGTCTCTGAAGATGTTCTGTTCTGAAAGGTATGTTCATGGGAAAATTCAACACCTGACCTTTCCTTTTGATTGAAGATACTTTTTTTCCCCACAGAAAGAAATTTCATTTTGTTAGCTAACTCAGTACTAAGAACAGTAAATGAAAATTTACACAGAAACTGGACTTTCATTAGTATATATGTCATCTTAATAATCTACATTTGGAATACCTGGCTTCTTTCATATGCAAATAAATATATACATACATGATCTCTTTTTAAGACAGAACATGTAAACAGTTCAGATGAATGAAAGAAAAGCATGTCGTATCATGCACAGTCAGAGAGATAAGCTTCCTTCACAGTATTATGTAGATAGAGGTATTAGACTGCACACGCTACATGAATATAATATTTATGACGTATTGTTTAAAAATATGTATTTTGCATTTAATGCCGCAAGAATTTTCCCCTTTGTCTCAACAGTTTTCCTTTTTCTTCTTTTTCCCCATAGTATTATCATGCGATCTGAATAAAGAAATAAACAGACAACATTGAGGCCTACTCAGGAGGAGGTAGTTGTGTGATGTTTAGTGCCAGACAACGTAAACATGAAAGCTTTTCACAGAAATACATCCATGACAGGTTTTGAAATTCTCTTCCTGAAACTAATTACCATTTATAAAAGGCTGGCTAATGATGAAAGGAAACACCTTCTTATCCCATAGCTGTCATTTTTAAGCAAAGCCTTGAACTCCTGGAGTGGTGCGCACTGGAGGTGTCCCCATACCCTTTGCTTTCACAAACTGAAGAAGGAGACGGTGTTGAACTGACACAAATTTGTTTTGAGATAACATTCTCCACATCCAATTTTTACCACATTTACAGAGGTGTTTTCAGCAAGGACAATTTATAGAGTTATATGATAGTTGTATCTGTTATGGGGTAGTTTCATCACACTCTCTGCACACCTTACTCTCGCTTTGAGATTTGCTATGCTATTCTAAACTCCACAGAAAAGTGCTCATGTTTAAATGTCAGTGTGCCGCATAAGCAGTTCCTTCCACAAACAGAAAGTCTCTAGCCCTTGGCACATGCCTGTGGCTGACTTGCATGTAGGACAGGTATGTTCTACATGAAATAACTTGGTACCTTCACTACAGGGTTAGACAGTCTCCTAAGTCCCAGTGAAGGAAGTACCCAGATTTTTACGGTGTCTAACTAGTTGCTTCTAGGACTGCATGGGCTCAAGTTAGTAAAAAACAGTAGCAACTGTGACAGTTTTAAACATAGAAAACAGCTTTTCCCCCAAGGCGCTTAGATCTTTGCAATGAAAAATGAAATTAAGGCATTGTCTTTATTGGTGTAAGGATATAAAATACAGTCAACATGAATGTTTAGAGTTCTTCAAAGCATTTTCTAAAGGAATTCCTTTTAGCATATTTGGTATTTAAATATAAGTGTACTGTATGTATTGTATTCATATGTGTATATATGTAAATATATATATAAATACATGTAGTGGTGTAGTGCAAAGTCAAAAGCAAAAGTTTTGATAGGCTTAACCTAATCTTGCTCATCCACTGCTTCTCCTCTACAGTAACAAACACAAAATGGCCGAAGACATTCTGCTGATGCAAAATTCCATTGTATTAGTACAGATGTTCTGGCAAACAGATAAGCATCCTGTCCTAGCTCTGATGTAAACCTGTTGTGGGAGTACTTCTGAAGTTCCTGCATATACTGTCTTCTGTGCAGGACAGTGCTCCTGCTCATGCTGGCTTTTGAACCAGAGTCCTATACTTCCTCACTTTATTTGCTAATTCCTCCATCTTTGTATCCCAACACAGATAACATCCTCTGCAACATATTTGCTAATGTTGGTACTGAACATTCACAAACTCATATGGATGATTTTGATATCCTGAACATTCACAAACTTATACATGAGTTTTGATGTGTTATCCACATTCCATCTTCATTACACACCTTTCACTTTTCCTGGCATTATTTCCCCAAATCCATTTTCCCTCCTGTAATATTCAACACACCTCAGAAACTCAAAATATCCAACTGCACAGGTTTTTAATCACCCTTTTATAGGACTGTATTTCCCTTTTCTTCCACAAAAAGAAATCTGTCTCACCAAAAGTCAATGACTGAAAACACAGAATGGGTAATATTCACTCATGTAAGAAAGAAATATTTTTTTTCCTATCGAGCTGTTGAAACCAGGCCATGTTAAACACGTGCTTAAGCTGGGTAGAACTAGTGGGATGCATGAAGATACACCCTGAGCATCATGTTCTTAGCAATGCACTAATTTAATAGCACTCTGTGCTCAACTAAAGGAAAGAGGGGCACTAAGCAGTGGCTCCTGAGCAGCATGTGGCTCCTAAACAATTCAAGTGCTCTCACAAGCCTTGGTAATTGTATCTAATTGGCAGTGCCAGATGGACAGCTTGGTAATTCAAAGCTGTGACTATAGGAGTAAACAGTCCAGCAAAGCCCTTTTGAAGCCGGTACCATTTGGTCCTTCTAAGATGCAATTGAACCCTCAGTCCAATCCTATCCTATGGACAGTAATGGGCCTTCTGGGAGAAGGTACTGTTTTCCCTCTTCATGAACAGATAATGGTGTTGTCCTGTCTTGTTTCTCCCTTGGCAGGTACTTATGTTGAGGCTGTATGTCATATACTCAATGGTTCACAACAAAAATGTTAATAAGTGGCTGCATAGCAAGGAAGATTGATTAATTCATTTCAGGGCCCTTTCTAATGCGGTAGAAAGGGCAGCTGATACAGCAGCATACCACAATGGCTTTAGGTAGAAATATTTAAAATACCTAGGTTGCTCTGAAAATAATGCCCCCTAACTTATTTCCATGGAAACTACAACAGATACAAAGAGCAAAATAACACTATTTATAGTGATAGAACAAATTCTCAGCTACAAAACACTATTTTTGAACATAATCATTACCATTAGCTATGCATTTTCATCAATGATGAACAAGAGTCTGCATGCTACAATCATAAACATCTGCACAGCAGAGATGATCCACTGTTGCTGCTATCACTGCAGAAGCACATCACCACCCTACCTCATTATACTCACATTCACTGGTTGGTCCCTGTAAAATGTTCATCAAGCATTAATGAATGTCAATGACTGCCATTCAACTCTATCCCTTTGCTTTATATGCACTTCCAAGTCAGATGCTGTTCTGTCAGACTGTCCCTCTGCTGCCATCTGTTATATGGCAATGACATGTAATGGAATATTGGCTTGAAAGTTCAACCTCTCCTGCCATACCACCAGCATCCACCTCTGACATTGTGAGTCAACATTGTAAAATAGGAGGTGTTACTTTCAGAGCAGCCCTTGTATTTAGATTACTTCAATTCCAGTTCTGGCAAACTTGAACCTATTAACATAAACTTTTTTCTTAATTAAAAGATGTAAGAAGAGAGTCAAGGAAAGCTGCTGTTATATCTGTAATAACAGAATATTTGAAAAGAATTTTCATTAATGATTGCATGTAATATGGGATTTTTCCCTTTCAAAAGCAGCATGATAATCCAAAGATTAAGGAATCAATACTTTTACATGCAACCATGTTGCCTGAAACTACGCAGAAACACACTTGAAAGAGAAGGAATACCCTGTACTTTTTCCCAAATCAAATCACAAACTTTGTAAAAATACTTTTTAAAAAGACATTCTAGCATCATGATCACGATCATAAAAAAAAAGTCTGAAACTTTTGAATACAGCTTACGTGGTAAAGTTCCTTTTGAGCAAACAGAGTAAAAGCTATAAATAATGCTATGGTCCTTCCTCTGTTGAAGTTATCCAAGAGCACTAGCTGCATTAACAGGAGTTGCTAGGCACTGTGATGCTCTTCTGAAAGTAACAACCCAGAACAACTAAAATGCTATAACAGTAGAAATATCAGTCAGTTGGAATTTGCAATTATAACAGCAATGATAGCTGCTATTCTCATAATACACAGCCAAGTACTTCAAATATATTGAGATATTACATTTTACTGTAGTGATGTAATGCAGTTGGCAGACTGAGTTTTATGGAGATACACAGATCTGTCTTAAGTGCCGCACAGAGGCAGCAGTGAACCCAGAGAGAGAGAGAACAGGTTTTCTGATATGGTGTTTCCTCAGTGAAAACACCACAATCTACTCTTCCACACTCTTCTAATAACAAACAACAATGATATTTTTAAGATAAAATGTGATAGTTACTGGCATTAACAGAGAAAGGATGTACAATGTGACAGGAAAATTACCCTTACTTTATTTAAAAAAATAAGAACAGAATTAGATAATGAAGAAAGAAAGGAGTGCCTCTATTGGAAAACACAACAGAGTTCCATAAGAATGATTCTGCACTCCTGAATGTATTGGTTAATTCTACCTTTTCCATAAGTTTAAGGAACAATACAGTTAGCGCGGAGCTCTCTGTTAAAGCTCTACAAGATTTGAGAGATTGTACTTGAGAGGAAGGGTCTTTCTGCACTTAACATACTGCAGTCTGAGTTGGGATGGTACTGAGTAGGAGTCCCAGCACCAGAAATCAGCTGGAGAAGTTACCAAGACAGTAACTTGCAAGACACTGTTACTACTCATTAACATATAAGAATATGTGCATATCTCATCTATCTAGAGAAATCATTTAGATTTTTTTTTTCTCACTAAACAAAAATGCAGTGAGTAGGAATGCTTCTAAAACAGTAGAGTACTTACTATGAAACAGATATTATATATATATATTCAGTGTTTTGGCACAAGTGTTGGTACAGTTCTATTGAATTAAGATGAATAATATGTTAAACATTAATTGTGGGTATTTAATTACCTAAAAGCACCTGAAAATATCTATAGCATTGTGATTGTTTTCCAGAGCTAAAGAAATATGATCGCACAACTTCAAATCCTTTTCTTTCATCAACTAGAACATGACAATTTCTCTTTAATGTACTATTTGATTCCAGGATAGCAATTTGAAGATCAGACGCCAAGGAAATGTTTTGACTAGATTGACATTTCCTCCCCTATCTAGGTAACTTGTTAAAAAGCTGTATCTTTCAAAGGAAACTACAAAAAAAAAAAAAAAAAAAAAAAAAAAAAAAAGGCTCCTTACAGTTTACTTCAGCAGAGAGTTAAGAGAATGTGGGCTTGAGAATGGTGATTTCCATTTCCATTCTGACAGAAATGAGTGCTGCTTCTTTGAAGAAGCTAACGGGCTTCCCTCTGCTAGAACTTTTACTTCTGCAAGACAAGTTGTGAAAACAGCATCTTGCTGTGTACATTAAACTTAGTAAGTTAGTAAATTCAGTAATGAAAAGATCACCTAAGTATGGAACCATAGGTTTTTACAAGAGTTTTGCATCAGACCTCAAATCACTGCATGGAACGATACTGGTCCTGATTGGGCGGCAATTTTTAACAGTTTCTTCCTAACAGTCACGCCGTAACATTTAAGCTTACAAACGCTGGATAAAGATAGCACAGTGTTGGTTTCTACAACAGAAAAAAAATAAACAATTTGCAAACATACAAATGGAAATCTGTGCAATTTGTGCGGGATATGTTCACTATTTAAATAGTGTCTTCATTCAAAACACTTTAACACCGGGATGGTCAATGACTAATTTTGAGGTGAACTACAGGTGAAAGAGGCTCTAGTTTTCCTCAGATGAGAAGTTACGGTAACAAAAAGCCCCATAAGCATGAGTTTTCTCAAACATCAGCTTCAGAAACGCAAGATAAAGTAGATACATGGGCACCTGGTTGAGACACTTTGATTTGTTTTGGTGTTGGAACTGTACACAGCAGTATAACAGTATTTTGGGACTGTCAGCTACTTTCAGAAATGAGTTAAAACATCTCAATTATTGTGCTTTGCAAGTAAAACTGATAGAAACAGTTTAATATAAACAAGCCGGGCAGCATTGTTTTCAAAACTTGGAATACTTTTTATATATCAATGGGATATAAACATCGATGGGAACATATTCATATTGTGAACTACATCCGATATCTTATTTCCCCTGTTCAACCTCAGGTCAAGTCTGTCTCTGCTTCTCCTTTCAGTTTGATCAGGGAGTTTACATTCCCACAATGCTATTTTTCCATTTTATTAGTATAACTGAGGAGCTTTAAATACTTCACGGAATTTTACTAAATAAAACCTATATTTACTAAATAAAACCTATATTACTCCCTGTGAAATGCATATGGGGGGGGGGGGGGGAGGGAAGCCAGAAACCACTTCACTTGTCAGCAAAATGGATTTTGGAAGGAAGTTAGCAGTAGTTTGACAGCAGTGCTACTCTTCACACAGAGAATGGATAAGAGTATTGCATTCAGCTGACATATGAAATGGTTTCAGTAAGATGTATTTTATCACATAAGTGGAACGCTGGTCTAAAAAATAGAAACTGCCCTTTCAAAGAACTTTACTCATGAAGAGTACAATTAATGGAGCTGAGCTTTCTTTGGCTTAATGTCATGAGTTTTCCAAATACTTGAACGTTACTCCCAGCACTCCCTGTTGCTCCCCAACACTTCCCATTGATCTCAGATTACATTTGAAAGTGCTGAACTTCAGGCAATCACATAGTGAGGAGGCTTACAGAAATTATGGATCGTTCTCACTGACAGGCTGGGAGTTGGCCGTGCCCTCCTGTGTTTATTACATTAACCCCTCAGTCCAATGTTCACCTTGATACTTTGCCCCCTTTCTGTCTGGTGCTCCAAATTTCAGGTTTATCAGTGGCACTTCACCATTAAATCTGAACACCAAACGTGAAAGCACAAAACAGAATAGCTTGATTGAGATCCTTTGATATCTATTTACTAGAAATTTTACATTAAATAATAATGGGCAAAATTATCACAATGGAATATGAGGTAAGCTCACTGCCTTCTGGAGGTCCACATCTCTCTACAGCGACTTGAAACAGAAGAATCAAAACCATAGAATGTCCTGAGTTGGAAGGGATCCCTTAGGATCACTGAGTCCAAATCCTGGGTCCACAGAGGCTCACCCAAAAATTTGGCCATAAGAAAGGGATAGATTACTATCCCTTATCACAGAATCACAGAATTGTAGGGGTTGGAAGGGACCTCCAGAGATCATCGAGTCCAACCCCTCTGCCAAAGCAGGTTCCCTACACCAGGTTGCACAAGTAATCTTGCAATGCATGCATTTTCTTAAAATTTAAATTAGATGGAAACAGTCTGACACTAATGACTTCAGTAGGACATAGCCCTGTGCACAAAATCAAACATGTTTTAAGTCTGCCTTGTCAGGGGCACACTAATGCATCAGTACCGACTTGCTAAATGTGTTTAAGGGCTAAGGGTGGTTTGGGGCTTTTTATGCCTGTTTATGCACAGAGAGATGGGCAGACATTAATTATAATTTTATTTCAGCACTTTCCACTTTAACTGCCAAATAAATCGCCATGACAGTTTTAGGAGAGCATGCTGTACTATTGCTTTCCTGCTACTAAGCTACATCCTGAGAAACAGGCAGAATACAATTCCTGGTAGTTGCATTCAAAGAAATACTTCGCATGCATAACTACTTCTGAATTATTTTTGTCTGCATCTTGGAAATACTGCACTTTATTACTTGCTGGCAATGCCAGCAACACACAGGTTGAGTCATCAAGAAGCAGGAGGTAAAAATAAAAAACAAAGTGCTTAGCCTCTTCTTCACCGTGTCTCATCATCACACTGGTTTTCTACCGGTTTTGGGAAGGAAAAAAAAAAGGTTTAATAGTTAATCTATTGTTTATTCAAAACCACCAACAGAAGTTAATAGACAGTTATAAACTAATTGAGTGCGTCTGTAGTGCTATCTCCTCATTCATCTCGCTTATTCAATTTAGCTCTGTTAGTGTTCCATATGGTACAGTGCCCCTGCTGCTAGCAACAGTCATTCACTGCAAAAAAAACCCTCTAACAACAGGAAGCTAATAGTTTAACTGTTCCTCTAAATTTGTTTGACAAAACTGACATTTAGTACGCCATGTCACGTTGTCAGTAATCTGCAATTTACCCTTAGGCAGGCAGCGGATGCTCATTTTATTTACCTCTCATAGTTAAAAGCGTAATTAATATTCCACTCTGAAACAAAGATTAGAGATTTGACAAACATTGCAATTTAAATTCTCCATTATAGCAAACATTAAAATCAAACATCTTTCATACGCCCCATTGCATAAAGGACATGTGTAGCTGTAATTTAACTTTTTAGTTTTTAATACCACAAACTAATTTCTGCTGTCAGTTTAATGAGGTGGAAAACACAAATCTTGTTGCTCTCTGTGTGCGCAGGCTGGGACAGTTAGAATGTAGAGAGCCTGAATCAATGCTTCAGGCCGAATCCCCAGGTTACTGTGAGATGCTGGTGTCTAAAAATAAAGAAGTCTGAAAGACAGTGTTTAACAAAAGGCTCCACAGACCAAACACTTCTGGTGTAAAACCACAGCAGTTTTCTGAACTGTTGCAGACCTGTAGAAAAACTCAAATAACTGGGGGCTGGGTACACCTATGACACAGTGCTGCATAAAGGCAAAAAAGCTTAGCTCAGCACTCTAGATTGCGTACAGAGGGCATGTTTCACTTTTCAGAGTTTGGCTCCCTCCATCCTGCTTTACACTGAGTCAATTTTAAGCAGTCATTCAAATCAATTAATTCTAGGCTGAAGGCAGAAACATTTTGGAGTGATTCCCAACCTGAGTCAGCTATCAGACTTGGGGCAGGAGCTTGGCTGGTCTGTGTCACCTCTGCCCCTTTTCTGCTCCTTTCAAGGCCAGGTTGGTCTCCTCCTTTTCCTCGAGCCCTTGCTCCATGCCCACATAATTTACAGATACAGCCAATTCAAACAGAAGAGCAGCGATGCTCTATGCAGAAGTCCCATAGAGGGCTGCTCGGTGGTGTCTGCACTACAGCTGCTGTACCATGCCAGACTGCGACAATAGGGCACATTATCAATAGGGCAGAGCAGGGGGAGCACTGCAATTGTAACTCCTGCCCATTTCAACTGGAATCCCAGCTCCATAAATTCTGTGTGACTGATTAGAATTATTAATATGTAGAAGACCTTTAGGCAACCACACTGGCTCATTAAACATGGGAAGTCTAGAATTATCTCCACTGTGACAAATGTGTGTGCAAAGGCGTGTTCTTCAGTGACATACATCAGGACTTTTATTTATTTATTTACTTTGGGAAAGAGATTTTCTTCACAGAAGCACTTAGACTGCCAAAACCAGAGAGCACAGACTCAACAAAGAGGCTGCTGTTACTCACTTCTCAATTCATCCTATGCAGTAACCCACTGACTCCTGACTCCTTCACAAGACTTCATTAGTCACTGCCAACTTCAATCTGCTTCAGTTATTTTACATTCCGTTCCCAAAGGAAAAGCGCTCTCCCCACTGAATGTAGGCTAAACTAAAGATAAGCTGCCTCATTTTATAACACATCACACTAACATGTCCTGAGTCACGCTATCATCACAAACCAGTAAAAGGATCTATGAATGCTATTAACTCTACCACAATACCAAATAAAAGAGAGGCACATTTCTAGAACTGGGTGTCCAAAACAGGAGTTCAAATTTTCGATGCAAGGGGGTTAGTAAAATTACATTATTCCTCTCTTAAATGTTGTAGCATATCTTCTCTTTCATAATGACTGAATACAAAAAAGGCTTAATAGAGTACTGCACTTTAAAAAGAGAGCTATTGATATATGATCTGAAGTTCTGGGAACAAATTATTTGAACGTGTCTGTCAAGAGCAAATACTTGAAAAGGTTATAGCAGTTGAGTGAAAGTTTTTTAGGTTTTTGTTTTGTACAAAACAATAAGCAGTTTATGAAAATGTATAACTCACAAGATAACCAGCAGAGCCACAAAGGTCAGAATCACAGCTGCTGATAAAGGGAATGTCATTACCCATAATGTACAAATTGCCATATCAGATTAGACCTGAGTCCAACTGGTATAATATCCTGTTTCTGTGAAGTTCACAGAACTTTTACGCTTTATAGATGTTCTATGGAAATGGGTGTTTTATGGAAAAAGAGCTGTCATAAAACACAGATGTGAAAAAAAACTGTTTCTGATCACCTAATGGCAAGAGATTTGCTGAAGTTCTGAAATGTGAAATTACACACTCCCTCCTAAATACTTTTTAGAATTATTTATATCCAATTTTTTACAATTTGATCTCTGTACATTCTTCAAACCCACAGAGATGATCAGTTAACCTCTGAATTATAGTAATACAATTTATATATTATTATTTATTATTATTATTATTTATATATATAATATAATATAATTCTAGTCCAAGCAGCCCCTGCTGACAACAAGTTTTATTGTCTTACGCATTACGTTAAAGGATTCCTTGCTATTTTAAATAAAATATAATTTAAAAACCTGTATCCTTCATGTCTCTATTAAATGACTCATGGAGAACAAAAATTCCTGGTAGAATCTACAGTTCTTTAATAAATTTGTTTTTATACTGGGCCTAAATTTATCTTCTTCCTTGAGTGACAACACTCAATCTCAGTCTTTGCTCATGTACTTTGTCTGTACTTCCTTTCATTGCCTAACTCTAAAACTTCTCTTATTCTTCAATGCTTCCTTTCAGATAAAGACTAGCCACATTTAGAGCAGTTTTAGATATGTACAACTGCTAGCTCAAATTCTTTCACTAAATTATTCTAGCTTAAACTCTTTGACTTTGTGAAGAGATTGACTGCAGTACAGGCTCTCCAGAAGATGTGTGAAAGCACTGCATTTTTCTGAATTGGATAAACAATAACAGTTGGAATTTGTAAGGGCAAATTAAGAGTGAAACTTGCAAGCAGGAGAACCTATTTCTTTCCAAATCCTAAGCAGCAATGCTTGACTTAACTCTTAACTTTTCCAGGTAAATGGAAAGCCAAGGTGGACTTCAATTGAAATTGAAGGGGCACAAGCACACATCGGCAGCCCTCAAATGTAATTGGCTCAGCATTTCCACGGTAAGAAGAGAAACTCCTTCCATTAGGTGCTCTAGAAGGACATAAAATCCATTCTCCATTCTTGGGGGGTCAAATTTCCCTGGACGAGGAAAGTGGGAAAGCAAGACCGTTATCTGAAAATTCCTACAGACCCAGGAAATGTCCTTACAAGCCAGTATTTGCTTTCTCTGAGTGTCGAAGGCTTGTAAAAATCTGTCTTATATCTGTGATGGGCATAGTGGGCATGGAGATCACAGTTAACTAGTCAGAGCTGCTTTTGTCTGTTTGCCATTTGAAATCTGCCCCAGGGGTCAGTCTGGCAGACTTCAAATATGAAGACTACAAAAGTTCTCATTAAGTGCTTTGGGATTATGTTGTAAGAGTTGCTCTATGTATCACAAAAAATGTCCGAGCTTTGGATTGACCTCCCTCTCCATAAACTTACTCCTTCTGATAATGTCACAAGCTGGAGAAACAAGGACAGGCTGCTTCACTCAATCATGAGTTTCATGTACCTTCTGAGAAGAGAAAAATTACATGGGATGCACTTACCAGTTGCTTTTCTATTCCATTGCATGCCCTATTTTTGCATTCCATTCCATGCCCTGTTTTTAAGAGAGAAATTAATATACAGCAATTGCTGTGGCAATGGAACAGCAATAATTAAATCCTTGGCATTTTCACACTCTTCTAAGTGACACGCTCTAATCAAGAGACCTTTAACTTCTTTGAGAACCATCTTCAGAAAAGACAAAAGCATCTGTGAAATAAAACATCCAGCTTGAAGGTTCCGCTTAAAGTACTCCTATCTCTGCCTGATGTCTCGACATTTGGACTCTAACTACAAAGATGAAATTTATGAAGAGCCTGGTGGATTCTGAATAAAATGAAGTTTGTTCGCTTTGCCTAATTTAATTTCTCACTTCTTGTTCCATTCAAAAAGTTCTTGACTCTGTGCCCACTCTTTTGAGGCATAATCAGCAGAAAGCCTGAGTTCAAGAAGTTTTAAAATTCTTAACGACGTTACCTTTTTAGCCTAGTCTGTGGGTACCCACCACCATCAAAACATTTAGCACACTTTCTATGAGCCAATGCAAATTTTTGCTATGACTGACTAAACTAACTTGGATTTCTAATCTTTTTCCACAAAGCTTCTTCTCAAAGAAACGCAATTTTCTCAACAAGGAAAATGTCACATAATATAAACTCCACTTAGGAAACTGAAGTTCATTATACATCCAAAATGAGACTGTATATTATACAGAGTATTCCAACATCATGTCCACAGATGACTAGGTAGGCAATTAAATATGAGAGGTAACTGAACAAACACAGAAACTCATTTTTGGCAGACTAGATCACAGCTAAAACTCTTTTTTCAGATGTGTCAAATTATTTTTGTATGTATGTATTATATCTGCATATCAGTTTGTGAGCTTCTCTCCTCATTGCCAGGCTAATGGTAGAAGGGAACCTAATATATTACTTTCCACATTCCTGTTATATATTGTCTTAACCAACTTTTCTCATTTATAAACTCTCATTATATACAATTAGGCTATGCCACAGTTAGCTGGCTTTACCATTATATATTTAATTTGATGATGCTCAGAGCTTCTTTTTAAAATCTTTCATGTGAACTAATTCATGTGCTCTAGGACATTGTTGTATTGGGAATTATTAATTCGTCTCTCAAAAGTCTAATATAAGAAAACTTGTGAATCTGCTCAGTCCCTGACATTTAAAGAGAATGAGTGAAAATCTCACCTTGGTTACTAACTATTTGAGTGGGGAGCTGTGTGTGCAAATGCTCAAAACATCTTGGGAGTGTGTACCTCAAAACCTTCATGAGAAAAATTGCTTTTATAATAGCTATATTTTATTGAACTTTCCTTACCACACTGCATTATTCATTCAACCTACTCACCAATTCATTTAGAGTTTCTAGGAACTGAACAAAATTCTCCAGACATTCTCTCATGTTCCTTTTAGAACAAGCGATTTACAAATGTACAGTCTTAGTCTTAGTGTGAAACATGCAGAAAGCTCTGAAGGAGTAACATTGGCTTGGGCACTTATCATTGCCGTAGATAAGTCACAAGTACTTCTTCAAGATTCAGAAATCTTGGAAGCTGTATGACTTCAGTTGGTTTTGTCTCAAAAGAATGGCAGAATTGGATCAGCATTATTTTAACAATTGCAAAGCTAATTTGCGTAAGTACAGAACTAAAAAACATTCCTCTTGTCCTGCTGCAAATGGGCACTTGTATTGTACAACCTTTCCTGCTTTGCCCTGAGAAGAGTGCAGACTAAAGCTCTCCTTATTGGACTGGAAGCTTGCAAGGAAGGCCTTTCAAGACTGTAACCTCAGAAATTAGGAAGCTTTTTCATGTTCTCATGCAATCTGTTTCAATATCACGGCTATCTCCATTCCTAGACCAGCACGCTACTGATCATACAGAAAGGAGGGAATTCAAAGGAATAAAAGTAACTCAGGATGAAACAATGTTGAAAAGAATAAATGAGCAGACACAGAATAATAGGTTGAAGATAATGTATAGATAGGGAACTCCAGTCCAATCGCTACTCTGGATTGAGTGCAAAAACAGCTTTAGACAAGTTTTAAGTGAACTACAGAATGACCTTTCTTTCTACAGTGTCTTCCATTCAGCACAATTCACTGATGCAGACACTGGGCTGAGAGCCATCTCCTTTCATCTCTGAGTCTTCCTCTCCCTCCTTCCTCCTCTCCAGCCCCCACCCCCAAAAAGCTGTTACTGACATCAAGGTATGCTCTTCCCTTTTTTCCACTGCCTATAAGCAGCCATTGTGCTTTCAAAACTAATCTTCTTTCTATTTATATATCAATAGAAAAAGCCTAGGCTGCAGCATTTCACTAAACAACTTCAGGGATTTGAAAAAGAAAACAAGCCTATTTCACTTCAAAATGTCAAGATTCAATTTACCCTACCATGCTATTCAGCACACACAAAGGAGGGATATAATATATCTCAAAGTGTAGTGAGTGACTACCAATCAAAAAATGTCACATTTAGGTAGACAGCTATTGATAAACTTCTGGGAAGGACAGGAAGAAGTGGGCAATATCAGCAACAATTACACACACACATCCCCTGAGGAAGAAAAAAATGTGACAATTAAGACTGCAAAGTGGGATAAATAGTAACTAACATAACAGAAATGAGCTCACTTGTTTCTGTTAGGCATCCATAACACAGTGATAGCATTTGACTGTTCCTTCAAAAACAGTAATGGAAGTTTAAATAAGTAGATAGACCTTTTGAAGATTTTGAAGGTTTTTTTTCACCCTCTTATCTTATATCTTGGAAGAGTGTCTCTATTCTACAGAGATGATTGCAGAATAATCTGAGGAGGATACTTTCAACTTCAATACAAGCCACCAGATTTCCCACGTATCTTTTTTCTCCTATTCTCATGACAGTATGTTTACTAAGAACAAATTCACTGTCAGTTGAGCTAATAAAGAAAAAAACAAAAACATTCTTATATATATAATTAAGGTTGAGTTTGAAAACACATTTTCTAACAATCTGCAAGGAACTAAATATGGTAAGACTGCATTTTAGTCATTAAGGATATGTTCCAGGTAATTTAGAACATTTAATTAGTTGCCTATTTATTACATCAACCTCTGTTGTAAAGTTATTTTGATCACAAGATGTCTTCAGTACACATAGTCTACCATTCAGGGATCTATTCTATTCTTGCTTGCATTATGTTCTAATAACTTCAAGGCAGTTCAAAGGAGTAATCTAAATACTGCAAAGCACACACAGAGATGCATGATTATTTTCTGCTGTCAAAATAGGTACCTTTTACTTAGCTTTATATTAACACAGGATTGTATGTACAGCCAGGAGAATAGAGACTACTTGGAAGAAGACTGCTTGTCAACTAAATTAACAATGAACCAGTTATGCCTTGTTCTGCTCTTCACTGTGATATCTCGTTGTTCAAGTAATGACCTAGGGCTGCAGGAACACTGATTGCAGTCCACAAGGACCCAGAGATGAGTGGACAGTGCTGCCATACAGTATATCACCTCTTGGTGACCTAGCTAACAAATTATATGCTGAAAGGCACCAATTATAAGATTTTGTACTTTCTACAATTAAACTCTACCATTCCCTGTCCAGTACATTTGTTCCCAAAGTGCCAGTCCTTCAATATATTTACGTTTTTTGTGATCTGATCAATATTGGGAAATCAGAAACGATCAGTCTTCAGATTGACAATTGAAAAGCTCCTTGAGAAGTGTCAAAAGGAAGGTTTCACTACTGGTCAAACCAATCATTGCCATTCCTCTTTTAATTACTTTCTTGTATTTTAAAATTCCTGTAATCATTTCCATCCTGCCTAGTTTAATTAATACACTTCCAAATGGCACTGCATCTGTTGTCTCACTGAATTCCAGGGAACACACTATGTTCTGTCTATATAGATCATTTATATGATTACGCAAAAATATCCCATTAATGTGGCATGACCACCTTACTTTTTTTCTGTTTTTACCTTTTTTTTTTTAATATATAATCCTATTTACAGTTTATAGGTCCAAATTATTTTCATCAAAATCTGTAACAAGACCTTGAACAGTAGTGAGATTCTCTGAGTCAGTAGTTCCTCGTGTAGTTTTTTCTCCTGAAGACACACACAACGTCCAATATTCTCCAGTCATACAGAACCACTCTCACTCAATAGCTCTCAAAGACTTTTGCTAGTGGATCTGTCATGTCATGTGACAGTTCTTTCAGAATTTGAGAAGGTGGATCATTTGCTTTCTCCAGCTTGGCTGCATCAAGAGTTTTGAATTCTGCTTCCAACTTATGGGGGGTAATTTCATTTCCATATCATGATTCACATCAGTCATTCTTTCTGGCAGGTATTTATCTCCACCTATCCATGACTGTAAACTACAAACACAATCTTAGCTCAAGAAACTCCTTTCAGCATGGAGATCAGGAAGAAACAACATAAGAAGAGTCAACTATGAACAGAGAACAAATACTGTATTGAATGGCTCAAATGATTATACTTGTATCTTTGATGATTTGCTTGATGAGTTATGTAATAATTTAACCTCATGGTAATACCCCAAACTTAGAGCTAAAGAAAATTATGTTGTGAAAAACATTACAGTTCGTGTTAACTCTGTGGTTTCAGTCATCCCTCAGTCTGAGTAATGCTAAGAAGAAAAAATATATGCCTCTCCACATTTTCCCATTTCACAGTCAAAGAACTTGAATTATCCCAGAACGTGCAGAAAGATCATGGCAGAACCAGAGGTTTTAGCACAGGCTGTGCAAGCTCCAAATCTCAAGTGGAAAATACTCTCTTTTCTATTCTAAGTCCTATAATATTTAGAAAGTTAAGCACTTAATGCCAATATCAATAGTTCCTGGTACAAAATGAGAGCATATAACATTGAAATGACAGAGGAAGTAAAAGACTTGGGTGTATCATATACCGCAGTATTATTATTAGCCATCAACACAATGCAGCCTTAAAAAAGGAAACTCATTTCTAGGTTGTAAAGGGTACGCATTTTAAGAGATAGAGAAGTATTAATGCCACTGAGAAGACCTCATGTGGGCTCTTCCACTGTCAAGAAAAAAGAATCTGATCCAATATTAAACTGGATTAGATACACAGATTGACTTCTCAGTTACACAGATAGATAGACTTCTCAGTTAGCTGAGAAGACCTAATTAGACAGAGAAGAATTTAAAAAGGGGATAAATGAGGACATGAGTTCCACTTATGATTCAGGCAGATATGCAGATGGACACATGAAATTCATCTACAGCTCGGCAGGACTGGAATCACAATCTTTATGATTGGATTAATTGTACGTTTATCGGCTGGAACTAGATTGAGGACCATATTTGGCTATTAAGTAACCATGTAAATCTGGTGCATTTTAACTAAGTTTTTGCACTCTTCTAAGATATTTTTTTGACAGTTCAGCCATAAAAAGCCCCCCCAAGTGGGCCAAACCTTACTACCAAATAACTAGTAAAAAGGCAGTATTTAAGTACAAAGCAGGTAGAATACACAAAACATGTTAACCCTTTACCTTGCCACTAAGATTTCACTCATTGCTGCTGAATTTCACAGCTGAATTCAATTAAAGCTAGTAACTAAGTGAAGAGCATTTTGGGTTAACTGGGCTGCCCATGCTGATTAAGTGTTTTATACTTAAAAAGTGAAAGTAGATGCTACCCACGGTTCTTGTTCATGCTCTTGGTTAACCTCACACGTTTCATAGACAGTGCATTTACTACTGGCAATCAAAAGGAATCTGTACCTGTTGCTTTAATAAATGGCACTATTCACTAACCTAGCCATGAGAATTCTCATTGGGTATGGACAAACTCCTTAAGAGTAGTTATGAGAATCCATTTGAATGTGACTAGATGAGCTTGGCAGTGTGCTATTTGTGAATGTGTAATCAGGATACTTCATATATAGAATGTGTCAGGACTTACAGTGCTGAATTGGGCACCACTCAGAATCTAAGCTCAGCCATTCTCAGCTCCTCTAATATATGAGGACAAGCTGGAACACAAGGGGAATTATTTTCTGCCAAACTTCTTTGCTCTTTTCTCTCTGCAACAAATACAGCCCTCTGTGACAGATTTCAGCAGAAACATGCCTGATTTGTAGACAGACATGAACGTCTAATGACAGTAAGAGCTGTATACCCTCAGGTCTTATGAGATGCTTTTGCCTGAGAGAGAGTGAAGGGGAGTTCGGTTTACTATTTCAGCTGTAACAGAACAGAGCAAAGCTCAAAAAATGTGCATACCAAAGCTCAGTCTTTGGAGTTGGACTCTACTTTCACAGTGTTATGCCAATGTTGAAAAGCAAAAATAGATTAGCGATGTATACACAAAGATGTGTTTCATTTAGGCCTTTCGTGAATAAACTGGCTTTTATTTTTCCCCAGCGATCAAGGAGAAAGTTCCCCTCTTGCTTCTCAGCAGTCTGGAGAGATCCTAAAAACAGAGCAGATCTCTATTTGCAGTGCCTCTGCAGTGGAAACAGAGAATCTTGGCTAAGCATGCTCAAAAACTCTTTACTTCTAAGATATCTTACTTAAAACTGCTGGATCAATACATTCCTGCTTTATTTTTCTGCTCTAGCAGTGGAAAACAGCCATAAAACTGACTTAATGGGATAGTTAAGTCCAGTTAATGGCTGATTTGAATCTCTGAAGTATCCCAAAGCAGTTGGAGTAAACAAGAGAATCTGGCCTTTGCAGTTTTATTTTCTCTTTAACAGTTACACTTTAATGATGTTCTCCTATGTAAAAAAAAAAAAAAAAAAAAAAAAAAACAAACCAACTCATTTTTAACTTCAACTTTGTCTGAATGTATTTTGGAGAGAATCTTAGAGTGCTGAAATGAACTGTGATCTGCAAAACCTCAAATAAAATGTCTCCCATGAAGCCTTTTTTTTTCCTATCAGTGAAGTTACAGCCCACGTTCTAAATAGATAATACGTATAACAATTACTTCATTTTCTCCATTATTTTCCTTTTTTTCGCTCATTTACACCAACTGCAGAAGCAAGCAACACTTTTTTCAGGATTCTGCAACTTAATAGTGAAGCAAGTATCCAGCACTGGTTTATAGAGACTGAGACCTTAGATATAAATTGAAAAACATGCTCTCTAACTAAAGACATGGTCAAAACTATGCCTTTATTCACATTTTATTTTAAAATGTTATTTGTGTTACGTATTTCATTTTATATTTGGCAATTTTTAAAGGTCATTGCATGCTGCTCTTTGATAAGTTTATAGCAACATGTTCAGGGGGTGAACTGAAAAGGAGGTCAAGATGCAGGAAATGTGCAGCACAGTCCGGAAGAAGGACCCTGAGAACTCCTTCTTCTGAGACGTCTGCTTACATAATATATTGCTGTCCAGGGGTCATTTGCAAATTAAAAGCATGAAAATGCTGATGTTACTCAAAACTGTATTAGCAGAATAACAAGACAGCATGTGGCCCGATTAATCTTATGAACTCAGCATTAACATATTACTAGATCACAATGTAAATTACACTTTTATGAGCATATCAACATCCAACACAGAGTAAAATAGCCCCAGAGCACCTTCTTCTACAAATAAAAACAAAGGATACAGAGCAATGACCAGGCTCAGCAAGAAATATGTAGTCTTATTATTATCAGATGCCACAAGTGTCTTCCTCAACGTTTTGTCTATCTCCAGTTTCACATTAAGTCTCTCACTAAAAATTTTGAAAAAAGATAAAGTAAATAAAGTAAATACAATTTTGTGTACTCCCTCTCTCAAGACACATGGATTTCAACATATTGTACACACACACATTGCTAGCTTAAAATGAAGCAAGACAGTAAGAAGGCAAGAACTGGAGATCTTGCATTTATTTCTCTGGGCTACTGATATGTAAGTAAGCACTGAAGGAATGTGTGTCAATGTATACACACACAACATAAATGGTTACGTTCTAAAATAAACCATAAAAACATCATGCCTGTCACGGTTGAATAATCTGATTTCTAACATTGCCTATGAAGTTGGTATTGCCTAACACTACTTTCTGACCTCACTCTGGGTGTAAATGAAATACTGAGAAGATGGTAACTAAGTATCATATAAAGTCTTAACACAACGTTCAGTACAATAGATCTCTCTTACCCTTTTTAACTACAAATAGTGAAAATGATTTTCCAAAGAGATAAATTCTGTGTGCAACACATCTGCTTTGGGGGTAGGTCACTGGGGCACTGAGACCATACTTGACCATATTCACTGGAAATCATAGCATTACAAGGTTAGAAAGGACCTACAACATCATCTAGTCCAACCATCCACCCATTACCATTGCTACCACAAGCCACTAAATCACACTTTGTCGCTCCTTATCCAGACGCCTCTTGAACACTACCAAGGATGGCGACTCCACCACCTCCCTGGGCAGGCCATTCCAGCGTCTGACCACTCTCTGAGAGAAAATGTTTTTCCTTATGTCTAATCTAAGTCTCCTCTGATACAACTTGCAGCCATTTCCTCAGGTCCTGTTTGTTGCCTGGGAGAAGAGGCCAATCCCCTCCTCACCACAACCTCCCTTCAGGAAGTTGTAGAATGCGATGAGGTCTCCCCTGAGCCTCCTCTTCTCCAGACTAAACAATCCCAGCTCCATCAGACTTCCTCATAAGACTTGTGCTCCAGACCTCTCACCAGTTTCGTTGCCCTTCTCCAGACACATTCCAAATGTCCAAACTCATTATTGAAATGGCTACATGCAAATAAGAATTCTAAAAAGGCTTACCAGGTATTTAGTATTTTGTTTCTGCTCTGTAGGTCTGGATGTTTAGCTGGAATTTGTACAAAACCAGCATGTCAGTCCCGAGGAGAAAAATGTTCAGAAGAAATACACTTGCCTGTTTACTTTAAGTATCCCACTAAGAAGTAGTTCTGACTGAACTCAAACTAAATATTTTCAGTAGAGGTAAAACCTGGAATTATGTTGAGAATTCTTGTGGTTTTTTTTTTCCCCCTCAAAAAAAATAGAGCATCTTTGTCTACCAGGGTTGATAATGCCTATACTATTTTCAGAACATGTAGGCAAGAAACTGCTCCTCTACTACAATCACAGCAATTAAATATGGTCTAAGAAATAACCATTGCTAATTCAGACAAGGAATTCCTATTCATAGTTTATTTTTGCCATCATATTATGCCCTTGTAGTTCATAATACAACAGACTGAAAGCATCAAGCTCTTTGCAAGCCAATTGCACAAGTGTTGGCTGTGGAATTACATAAATTTATGAAACACTGTACATTGATTAATTTTACTGTTCTCCTTTTTTTTTTTGTTATCCATCTGCTGAGATTTAACCCCACAATAAAATACTGTATTAAAAATTCAGTTTCCACTTGACTGACATGAAAATATAACCATACTCAATGCAAAAATACCATTTATGCAACTGGTCTAAGAACAATTAACTGTTTTCAAAGCAATGGAAAATATAACCTCTGCGAAAACATAGTGCAGTCTCATGACATTGACAAGTATTGTGGTCGTCTACAAAATGCAAAGAAAAGGTGTAAGGAATGAAAGATAAGTATACAGCCACCTGACAGTACGGCCTTTTAATTGCCAAATGTTAAATGAAAGTAAGCCAAGTGAACGTGAATTCACTGACTGTTATCAAGAAAGAAATAGTTGGTGTCAAAAAACAAACCAGTACTACAAAAACTGCCATGGTAAGTGATTGTTCTCTTAATAACTTGCTTTTCTGCAGCTTCTGCTTTTCTCAGCTTTTCTACAATTTGACCTGCCTCTTCAGAAAGATGGTCACTTTCTTCCCAAAGAGTGGCCTCCCAAAGAGCTGGCTAAATGCTAGATTTGTTTGCAGTTCTGATTTAACTTAGATCTGTTTGACATAATTGCATATGGGAGAATAATCATTAGATGCCTGAAATAGTGCCGCATCTATTTCAGTGGAGCGATAAGGAAGAACCTTCATAAATAATAGTTAGGCACAGTATTAATAGTCAAGAATTTTCTGTCCCTGGAGAAAATGCTCTTGTATTTCGATGAAGATTGAGCATCCAATACAAGAAGTGCAGCATCTGCAAGCCACACATACATTAAAAATGAACAGGAAGACAAGTGTTTAGCTGCTGAAAGCTGAGGGACATAGCTGGCTCAAATATTGTTTTATATGACTGAGATAAAGTACTCTGCTTCTAGCTTTGCCTCTGATGTTCCTTCTGAAACTTCACTCTTTTTAAAATCCCCAGTGGAGTTTATTGCTGAAATACAGCCTTTCATACTGCTACAATGACTTACCTTCTAGAAGTTGATGCAAATACTCCACTTTGAACCTTATTATCACATATAACTAAATAATGACACAAAAAATGCATTTTCTGGAAATGAACAACATCTTCAACAGCAGGATTACTGAAAGGACTAAAAATCAGTGCTTTTTGCTTTCCTTAGGGCTGTGGTATTATTTACTTGGGATCTACTCATCTTTCTCACTCCTCATTAACTCATTTGGCGCCTGAAAATATCACAAGAATATGACTCTGCACTGTTACTGTTCTGCATCAACATGAAAATGCCATTTCCTTTCACATTCTACATGCTGTCCAGAAGTACAAGATTTACAGGCCCAGTTCAGGACAGAATATCAGTATTCACGTGCATATTTCTGGCAGAATTTGCTGCATAATTATAGGTTGGTTTAATGCTATGGAATAGAAAAATGACAGCTGCTACTGCTACAATGAAGGGCAGCAAAAATTCCAGCTGTGGATATGCAATCCCTCTTTCAATGTAATACAGACTGATGTTTCCTATGACTAAATGCAATGTGCAACTCTGGCTTCTTTCTCTCTAATCTCATGTTCTCAGCTACTTAACTTCCTTCAGGACTGAAAAAAAAGATGCTCAATACACCACTCCCACAAACAAAAGTATCCATGGAATAATTAATGAAAGCTGTGTAATTTCTTTTTTCTATTTGTGAATCAACCCGTAATTTCAATCTCTTCTGATTTCTGCATAAACATTTATTTTTAGCTTCAGAAATGAAAAGCTGGCAGGCTGGGTAAAGAGACATTCAAAAGAAATAAGGCATAGGAAAAATTTAATAGCTATTAGATATAAGCGTTAAACTGCCATCTGTCTATAAACTCCAAAATGCATACAGGAAGAAAAAAATGCAGCTGCCATGTTTAAATATCTATATTTCAATAGTAAATTAGCTACTGCCGGAAGTTTTTCAGTAGTAGTAATAAAAAATATGTCTGTCCTGTACTGGAGCTAACTAGATGGTGAAAGACCTGTAACAGCCTTACTCATCTCCTTAAATCTGCAAAGGCAGAACATAATAACAGAATGTCTCGCTTTAAGTTATAGAAAAACACACCCAGAGCTGCAGCTTCAAATTTGGGCCCTCCTGAAACTTCAGGGAATCTCTTCAACAGTTTTTGTCACATGAAAGAAGAGAAACTTACAGTACCACAGCAAGGCACACAGATGACAGGACTCAGGCTCCTGCTCTTCCCAACTCTACTTCAGCCATACTAAGAGGATGAGCACTTTTGTGAGAACTTTGTAAGGAGGCAGGTGGGTATCGTGTCAAAGAGGAGAAGAATTCCAGTCACTTTCCTTATACAGCATAACTTCACCACTCTACCACCAAGAATTACAGTCCACGTGGTATTAGCTAATTATTTTTCCAGTAAAATGGGTATCTGTGGGTGTTGTGCTGTGAGAGAAAACTCAGTATCTAAGGCACTGTCAGCTGAGGATCTTCAGTGCTTTTCCTTCTTCTGAAAGAACCTCCACAAATATATATATTTTTTTCTGCTTGACCTCCTAGGACAGTTATTTCCGTTAGCTGTTCCCTTTTGAAGCGCACTGTTCTCTTGATAAAGCAATGAGCCAATTCCCATCTTATGGCTAAGCTAAGGAGCCCTGGAGCACTCATTAGCCGGTGCAGGACCTGACTTCATCCTGACTCTCAAGTGAAACTGAGGGAGGTGATCCAAAGCCCAAGGGCCTTGCTACCACAGCATGAACTACACAACATGAAAATTCCGTTTCCTTTCATGTTCTACATGCTGTCCAGAAATACAACAAGATTTAGAGACCTAGTTCAGTACAGAATATCATACATATACACATTTTTGGCAGATACTCTAGAAACTAGGATGTATGGCAACGCCTAGCTGGACAGTGGAGTTCTTAAAGAGTTCTTGATGGCTGAGGACACAGCGGCCTTCCAGGAACACAGCAGATTATGAGTGAAAGATACGGCCCATTGGCTCTTATGAACTCACAGCCATATGTCTCATGTCTTACTATATGCTGCTTCAGGTGTCTCCTGCAATAAAACTGGTGAGCTGCAAATACATCGTGTCTTGAGACTCCTAACAAGCAGAATAAGAACTTGCTGAGGAACCTCAGCAGGAGTTTCCAAATTTTCAGCAATGTGAAGAACTGAACAAGTTGTTTTTTAACGATCATACATGCAGATAATTAACCTGAGCTAAAAGGAATATGAATAGAAGAAAATGGAAAGACTTCCAAGATGAGCTCAATAGCAGGCCATGTGCCCTTCCACAGTAAAATCTTACATCTTGTCACATCAACTTAAACCCACAAAAATCTCATCTCAGAATGGGAAAGTAAATACAACCCAAACTGCATTACTTCCATAATAACCTGTAATAATGATGCTTTTAGAGAAAATCACAGAACCAACCCCCTTACTTTTGAAAGCTGGTGTTATCATCAAGATGCTCTTACTCATATGTTTAGTAACATTGCACCAAGTAAGTTTCAAATTTTATTCTTCCAAGTTTGAAGAAAAGCTACAGCCCCAGATCAACAAATAGGAAAGACTCAAATGAGGTAGAATAACAGAATCATAGAATTGCAAGGTTGGAAACAACCTGCAAGATCATCTAGTCTAACCGTCTTCTCATTACCATTGCTACCACAAACTAAACCATATCTTGTAGCTCCTCATCCAGATGCCTCTTGAACAATGCCAGGGATGGCAACTCCACCACCTCCCTGGGCAGGCCATTCCAGTGTCTGACCACTCTCTGAGAGAAAAAGTTTTCCTCATGTCTAATCTAGATCTCCTCTGGTACAACTTGCGGCCATTTCCTCAGGTCCTGTTTGTTGCCTGGGAGAAGAGGCCAATCCCCTCCTCACCACAACCTCCCTTCAGGAAGTTGTAGAGTGCAATGAGGTCTCCCCTGAGCCTCCTCTTCTCCAGACTAAACAATCCCAGCTCCCTCAGCCGCTCCTCATAGGATTTGTGCTCCAGACCCCTCACCAGTTTTGTTGCCCTTCTCTGGACACGCTCCAGGGCCTCAATGTCTTTCCTGTAGTGAGGGGCCCAAAACTGAACACAGTACTCAAGGTGCAGCCTCACCAGAGCTGAGTACGGGGGGATGATCACCTCCCTGCTCCTGCTGGCCACGCTATTTCTAATGCAGGCCAGGATGCCATTGGCCCTCTTGGCCACCTGGGCACACTGTCGGCTCATGTTCAGCCGAGCATCAACCAACACCCCCAGGTCCCTTTCCTCTTCACAATCATCCAGCCACTCGTCCCCAAGCCTATAACGCTACATGGGGTTGTTGTGGCCAATGTGCAGGACCCGGCACTTGGCCTTGTTGAACCTCATCCCATTCGCCTCAGCCCAGCGATCCAGCTTATCTAAATCCCTCTGAAGGGCCTCTCTACCCTCAGGCAGACCCACACCACCTCCCAGCTTGGTGTCATCTGCAAACTTACTGAGGGTACACTCAATCCCCTCATCTAGGTCATTAATAAAGATATTAAACAAGATAGGCCCCCGTACCGACCCCTGGGGGACACCACTTGAAACAGGTTGCCAGCTGGACTTCACTCCATTAACCACTACCTGCTGGGCACGGCCCTCTAGCCAGTTTCTTACCCAAAGAAGGGTATACCTGTCCAGGCCACGGACAGCCAGTTTCCCCAGAAGAAGCCTGTGAGAGACCATGTCAAAGGCTTTGCTGAACTTTATTTATTTACTAGCTCCTGGGGCAAAAAACGTAAGGTTTATTGTGCAGCACACATGTGCACGCACACCTACAGAGCCTCAGGTTACAGCTTGCATAGATGAACAGAGGTATGAAATACTTGACATTAGTACTCCAGCATTGCATTTCCTTCACTTCAGATACACCTTCAAATGATATAAAAATAATTTGCATTACTTTCTGATGTGACTTAGGATCTTTAGTTTTGATCTACATACAACTGCATTAATAATAGATTAAGGGTAGCTATCAAAGCACAATCACATGCTCAAGAAGGAAGAATCTACAAAGTGCAGCTGTCAAATCACTCTCACTGGTTAAACCAAGGGCAAACTAACCATATCTGAACTTTCAGGTCATCTGCTGGCCTATTCCACTCCTCCAATAAATGTTTCATTCCTAGGCAATGACTTGCATGTACATGACACAAACTAGTATTCTCCTTCTTACTGACCTTGGACCCATCAGGAAAGGTAAGATTTTTGCTTTAAAAGTGACTACTACTGTAGGATACAATGCAACAAAACAACAGCTTGCAGAAAGCAGGAGGAACCACAGCATTAACATTGTGTAAGTTGAAAATGATGAAGTAGCAAGTAACGTGGGTTTATTCAGTTTCTGAATCCAATTTCTCGGGGATTACTAAGTGTTGAGTGGATGATGCTCCTCCAAAATGTATATATTTCGAATAATCTTCTATTTATTGTTTCCTTGTAATGATACATCCATCTCAAATATGCAGCCTAGTCTGCCTAGCCTATAAATGTCTTAAAATTGCTTTTCTGATCTATGGGCTGGTAAGCATCTGTTAACAGAACATGCAACAGAAATAAGAAACACCCTATCGCTATCTTTTCTCGGAAAGTAATTCTGGCACAGCCCACAAACATCTGCAAAGCAGACACTTCTCAACACCACACTGAAAGCAAGTACGCAGAGGTAACTAAAATGCCAGCCAAAGTCTAATATGCACAGAGACCCCAGATAGACATTTACGGAGAAGAACACAAAAAGAAAATCCTACATCATAGATTCTATGGAGACTAAAGAGAAACAAGGAAGACAAAAACAGACCAATTTTAATGTAGAATTTCTGGAGACTAATCAGCAATCACTAATCAGGACAATGACCTTTCCTGCTGCATTTTCCATTCCGGTTCATAACACAAGTTATATGCATTTCTTGGCTCTCAGAAATTGAAAGACAGAGCAGCTTTCCAATTGTTGCAAATTCCCAAAACAACAAGTGACTTTTTACACTGTTCTACAGCTTTCTAAACCACTGTACTTCTACTCAGAAAAGCCTCTGAGGATATGCCTCTGAGGATATGATTTGACTATGAAAATTTAGGTTTTCCATACTTTGTCAAATGTAAGAGACATATTATGGAATTCCTACCCTATGAACTTAGCCCAGATTTTCATTGGACTGTGACAGGACACAAGGAAAACTAGGCTCCTAAGAATCTGCAGAAAAATCCCAACATTAAAAAACGAAAGTACTATGACTGCAGCTGCCTTTTCTTCTGACTCCAAAAAACAGCTCGAGTTCAAATGAAAAGGGATATAAATATTTCTGCAATTAATCATAATGGCAGTCATGCACAGAGTCCATAGCTTAATGTGAAAGATACAATTAACCCAAATCAGCAAATCTTGGAGTGCCTGTAGTGGACAGTAACTCTTTATTCATTGTTGAGGTTAATTTCTCTTTCTGAGGTTCGCTAACTTGATCTTATTTGCTTGATTTGCTGTTGGTCTGCTTTAATCATAACAAAAATCCTTTTCTAAATAATATCTGTGTGAATGCAACTAATTTAATAATATGACCTTTTCCATCTTATTTTCACCCTGTGGCTATCTGACTTCTAATCAGATGGCAAATGATTGGACTCTAAGTGGTACAGCATGCTCAATTATTTTACTTATGCTTTTCTGAAAGATGCTAAGTTACTGTATTATTCTGTTGTACTGTTTTCACACTGTCATTCAAGGAACTGACCACTGTAGTACCTGGGCTTTAAATAATGATAATTCATTGTTAAAAGCATAACCCACATGCACAAAGGTTGAACCAGTGCCGATTACTCCTAGCATAGAGAAGAGGCAGTTCCACAGTCACTAAAGTATCAAAGCAGCTTATGTCACAGAAATGACTTTACACCTCCCCTGATGCTTTTGTAAGGGCTCATATGAGAACATATGTTTCTTCAAGTATACAAGACTCATCCTGTCTTAGCTGGCAATGTCTCAATGATTGATTTTCAGGTGCTAATATTCCAACAACATATTTTCAGGCAGCGTTGCCTTTCTATTTAGAAACAAGGTTACTTTTTCTCAAGTGCAAGTGGTGACAAACAAAGCATGAAGTCTACTCTCTGATACCAGACCTCCAGTAGTCCTGGTATTTCTCCTTTGCAGCTGCTAATAGGGATCAAAAATTATTAAATATAAAGAACGCAGCACCCAATGGTTTAAGAGCTTTTATCATTAACTTGGCGTCAGAAAAGAGATTTTTTTGTTCTTAGGCTTATGTTCTTTCCATAATCTGTATGGAAAATGGAAAAAAAACATTTGTTACTGTTAGATTCTTATGGCAGGAGGCAGGCCGCAGGAAAGAAGTGAACACCAGATTTCCAAAATGGCGACTTCAAAGAAATAAGTTATAATCCACTCTGGTATGAAAGGTTTTGAAGGAGTATTAAGTTCACAAAACCTGTCAAAAATCTGGGTAAATTGTAGTGCTATGGAGACAGATTTACACAGAACAGCCATATTCTTCCATAGTTTCATCACTCACTAGTTAATTTCTATTATGCTGCAAGGCAGCAGTCATGGCAATATTTAGAAGTGGACAAAATCTGCTTTAGTAAGCTATCACTTGGACCTGAGAGGGATATAACGTTGATGGTGACTTTATTGCTTTGCCCCCTTGCTTTTAAGAGCAACACACACACACTGACCACAGTTACCTTTTTAACTGAGCTGATAAAGTCAGTATGTAGGATGAAAGAAAATGTCTCTTATGAAATAAAAAATACATTCTATGCAAGTATGCATTACAGTATTACATATTCATATGAAATACAATAAAAACAGTTAACTCATTACACAATACAAGCCAGTGATTCATCAGTCCTTTGTTATGTAGTGCAAAAATATGAAGTTTCTCAAATTTTAGTCTGATACAGTTTGGTTTTGCAGCATCCCAGCAATTCTGTCCAGTTGAACGCAAAATCTGCATCTAACACATACAGAACGCAGTATTCAATTTGTCAGGAGGAGAAAAGATGGATCCCTATTCTTTAACCTTTAATTAGTACTTAGCTACATTAATGCATGCTTAGGGCAAGATTAGCCATAAATGCTTGCAGGGGTGCTGTACATTTAGTAGTAACCTTTGCACATAGAAAGTATGTATTTCATCCAGAACCAGTGAGTGGAAAAATATGTAGCAGAGAGGGTTGGACAGCATATAATTAAACTTGCTTTGCATATCAGGTGAACAACTAAAGTAAAAACTATTACTCTCTGTCTGCAAAGCAACTCCCAAGGTTGTTGCAGACAGTACCACAAAGTCTTGCAACATCCAGTACGTGCTGCACGTGACCAGTGAAAAATAGGCTTTTTGACCAGATGTGATTGAGACATAAGAAGTGGGACCAGATTCTGCAAGATGCTGAAGTCCATAGGAACTAAAGGGCATTCGGCACTTGAATTCACAGAGCATGCTATCTGAACAGTACTTCTAGATATTTTAGGCAGTCAGATGTAAGTAGTTATGCTCAGTTTGTTTTATCTGTTTTATGTTTTAACAATCCACGATTTTGAAGCAGTAAAGCTCTCCAATGCCTAGTCAAATTACCAGATGTAAATATGACATTTTCTTTAAAGGTATGATTTGAGGGAGCATGCTGATTTCATTACGTTATACAGTGGGAGCAAAATACATTTATAATATTAAAAATCTCACCTAATTCAAAAGTAACCATACACAAACAACTGAAGCAGCATGTTCTACTGAATATTTCTATGGGCATGAGTATGTCAGCACTCTGTAAACCCAAATACCTTTGTGTGGACTGCCACTCACTGACTTAAGCTCTGAACACTTTTTGTGAGCAATACTTTCTACTTCTAGACTCCGTGTCATTGAAAAGTCAGCTAATAATGAAGCTTAGAAATTAATTTATTTCAGGTGTGCTCTAACAGCCATAATCAGCTATAAATCCTCTTGCCCTATTTGCATTTACTGAATTTTCCTTAATAACACCGCTGCCTAATTATGAAGCTCAGCCTAGAAGGGAACTCACAAAATGCAACGATGCAGAAAGCTGAGGACAGTTTATTCCACTTCATGGATTTACAACTTTCTCCTACTGCATGCCGTTTGGAACAGGCTCTATTTGTGAGGTCATTAACATGTAAACAATGTCACGCTGAAGACGCATGGCAATGACCTACCATGGTAATGAAAAGTGATATTGAGTTTACTAATTCAGACAACGGTACACAGATTGCCTTTTCTCTAACACGCAAAGGCCTGTCACAGAAATAAATGCACGGTCCTTGTTGCAATTAATTTGAATCTTGTTCTTTTAAAGCTTTACTTGTAGATTTAATTAAAGCTTTCATGCAGCACACACTTTTAGGAAGTCTCTATGTTTTAATGGCTTTTTCTCCTAAATTAAAGAAACAAGTGAAGGTTATGATTCAAAGAAAAACAGGCAATCATAAAATGAAAAGCTGTTCTTAATACAGCAAACATTATCTTATTTTGACATAAGTAAATACACAGTACTGTGGGTATTCAAATATTCTTCCTATAACTAATGTTATATTGGAACTTTCACTGTGACATCATTTTCAATTGCTTAAGATAAAACTCCTTTTTTGTACCTTGAGGTTTCAACCTGGAGGTCAATATTTTCAAAGCCCAAGCAATAAACCTTTAGTAACTGTTGCAAATAAAAGGAAATAGGAAAAAAAAAAAAGATGAAAAAAGAAATGCTCAATAGAGTAAGAAAAGAATAAAAAAAGCTAGAAGGACCACTATGGATAAATAGATAATGAGATAAAATCCATTGTGGACAGAGAACAGGACAAGAACATTGCATGAATGCACAGTACTCTACTTCAAAAAAACAGTTAAGATATTTTGAGTTCCAGCAAATGGCAGCTGAAAGGGAAGCACCGTATTCTACAAAAAAAAAAAAAGCACCACACTTGCTGGGAGCCTGTGCTAGGACTGGACATGATACCAGAATCAGTACTTTATTCTCCTTTTCATTTTTCTTTTTTCCTTAAGCACACAGTAATCCCTGATGGTTTACAAACATACTCATGTGTTTCTATTCTTTACTCAGTTAAAAATGTCTTCTACAATCTTCAACTGGAGAATTTTCAAACGTAGATACGACTCTTACTTGTTTGGTAAGCAGCAAGTAAACTTCTATTGCCATTAACACCTGAATGTTACTGCTTAAGGATCACAACCTTATAATACAAGGTATGATAAACATGACTATCTTACCTTAAAGTCTGAGGAAGTACAAAGCGCTCAGTATTTTACCTGCTTTTGAAAATACAACATTGTCATGAACTTCAGCCCCTTTAAAGTGACCCTTTCACAGGCAATTGGTGAATGGGACTGTAAACTGCAAAGTACATTCCTTTATACCTAAAATACAACTGATTTTTAAGGGAAAATAAAAGTCTGGCTAGCCTGCCTAAAATGTTTTGCTTTCGGCAGCCAAATGCATACACTGTTGTAGCCAAATAAACATAGTGGCCAAATCCATACTGGAACACATACTTCTGCATACTAACGTCACACAGGAGAAAAGCAACTGTCGCTTTGCCCTGGGAGATGCTGGTACAACTGCTCTAAACCACATAATCCATAGGAATCCACACTGTACAATGAAATGCACAGGATCCCTCAGATATATCAGAGATAGCTCTGGTTCCTCAAACATGTGTCCTCATGATGAGAGGAACCAAAGAAAGACGTAAACACCCTCTGCAGGTGCACCGAGTATAATCTAGACACCCCTAACCCCGTGGTTCCACATCTCACCAACGTATTTGAAACCCCCTCAGCAGATGTGGACATGAGCTGCTGCTACTGGAAAGAAAAATAAATGTACTTCTTTATGCTCCATCAGCTCAGTTCTCACAGGAACAGGTAGATACTGGCATAAGCCTGACAAAGCTCTGCCGTGGGTAGTAACTCACATTGTTTGTTTCACTGTCACTGTTAGGCTGGGATGGGAACTAGCTGAAATTATGCAAGACTGTCCTACTGTTTTCCCTTTGTAGCATGCACTGCAAACTACAGTCTAATAATAACAGCAGTAATAACAATAAAACCATTCTAGGACGCTTGTCAGTGAAACAGAACAGATTCCAGTATCTATGATAAATCTTGAAAAAAAATATATATATTTTTTTTCCTGTCAGGACATATGGAACTGATGAAGTACCAGACTTAGCTGTACTTGCAAACACACAGCACAGACTGCAGTTTCCTTTCCTGCTTTTGTTTTCATGACACTCAGATTCACAGATCTATTACCAACACTTTGCATGTGGGTTATTGCTCTGAAATGAGGAAGGACCCTGATCAGATAGGATTCTGGCACAAAGTCTCTCAAATGGAGACAGTGGGCCAGAAGGCAGTAGTGGCAGCAGAAATATAGCAAGGTGTGCTTTCTTACTCTCACTGGTCAGAGTAATGCACCTCATTGCAGAAGAACAATAGCCAAGAATAATGATAGAAAAAAAATTTGAAATGAATGATATCTTTGGACTGCTAGATACTGTGGAAAGCACATGAACATCACTCTCTACAGCAGGGATCTGAGAGTGTAAAGGAGCTCAAGGAATACTGCAGGTAAGGAAGCAAATGGAAAGGAAGGAACAGGAGCCAAGACGAGAACATTTTCATTGTGAAATTAAGTGAGGAGACTGACAGATGCTACCTTGAGATGGATTATCATTAATCTAGCCATATTCCCTACAGGTAGGATCTACAAAGTTATTTCAGCTGAAGTATCACCCATGGGATTCAGAAGTTAGATAAAAGACTGCTGATTAGAAACTGAAGCAAAAATATAATAACTCAGGAGAAGTTAATGTAATACTAATGACTATAACACCTCAGTGCCCTGTGCTGACATCATTCAACAGACACGAATACCTTGTTATAGTTGTTCTTATCTCTACTGCAGAAGTGATTAAGTCTGTGCTATACTGGAACAAAGAAGTCTTATTAGTCTAGATTCACTGAATGATTTCTTTTACCCATTTTTTTTTTTTTAATAACTTTTCTGCTGCTGGTTCTTCTCTAGTCCAGGACAGATACAAAGCGCCATTAACCCTGTTCCTTGTAGTCCTACTTTTGCAGTCATCTGCTGCTGCTCGTTTCAGTACCTCATTAATCCACTTTGAAAACTAACACCTCAATCTCTTTAAAAAAAATAAAAGCCTTTAGCAGTGTAAATTATGATGTGAGTTTTGGTCTTAATATGCAGTGTATCTTCTTTACTGTTATTGTTAGTTCTTTTACAGTCACACAAAAAGTGAAGGAAGGTTTAGGTTTAGAGAGAATAAGTTTTTAAAGCCATCACCCCTATTATATAGTAAATACAGTATTAAAGTAGAGAAAAATCTCTCTACTTGGATATTTTAAGTAAAAGAATCTGAAGTCCGTGTTAAGCTATAGTTGTTAACAACAGTGCAATTTCAGAGTCAAAAAGGCATGGAACATACCTTTTTCCTCAGGGAATACTCTATTTTAGTCATAAAGTGAATGAAAATGATTCACCTTATACCCCCTTTAAAGCCTAATTCAACAATGATGGAAAATAAAATCTTTGTTCTCTGTCACCAAGAATCATTTATGTCTGACTTAGGAACCAAATTTTTAGGGAGCTACAAACTATGTCAGTCTAGTTGAGGAATCAGTTGAACTCGAGGCTATATAGAGAAAGTGGTCTACTCTGGTAAACAGGTCACACTAACTGAACAGGACTAAGCACAACACAGGTCAGACACAGATGTAAGTTCTTAAAGCACATATCTGTCCCTATCCTCTATTCCCTTTTCCTCTCCTCTCCAGAATTTGTGCATCATATCTCAGTTTTCTGTATAATAAGGATATGCTTTCAGTCTTATCCTACAAGAATATAAGCAGCCACAGTTTCATAAAAAAAAAAAAAATCAGCATTCAATTATAATTCCTGTGTACTAGTTTAGAAAAGCAAGATGACCTTTTATTAATGGAGAAAGAACCAAGAGATCGTTATTTTTCCTACTGTTATGCTGGTTTCTACGTTAAATGTCTTTAGAAAAGAAGTGGTGAGAACTGAAATTGCCCCTTTAAGGACTGAAAAGTCTCCAAACCTGTAGCTCATCTACAAATTTATTGCTTGACACTGAGGGAGCAAGAAGACTAACAGAAAGTAATGGTGTGACCAGCATAGCAATCAATTACTTCCAATACTTCACCTCATTCTCTCTGTAGTACCCATTTATTTTGAAAAATCCACATTTGCAGCACATTACAGATTATGGTTTCTTACTCAAAGCAGCTGTGCTAATGAGGGTTTGAGAAGTCTGGATAACATCAGAAGTCGTTATGGGTTTTCCTGCTTGTAGGTGTTGGAATAGTAACTTGGAGCAAGTACCCAAATATGTCCAGAAAGGAGAAGTGAAGCAGAGTTACTCCTCCACATGTGTAACTTTGGCAATCTGATCTCTGCTGCAGCTCAGGAAAGCTATTTCAGTCACCAGATCAGCACCCTGAAGGGGCCAAAAAACTTCAGGAAGAGCTAATAAATAATAATAAAAATAAAAATATCTACTTCCTGGTGGTCCAAGTGTTAAGGCTGTAAGCAATCCAATCAGATCCAAAAGGATCAGAAGGAACAAGGTATCACTATAAAAAGCTATTTTTAAAAATGTGTTTGAAGTCATGAATGTGGTGTACTTTAATTATAAATAAAATTTTAATTCTGAGATTGCTGAGTACATTTACACAAGCTCTAGATACTGTGCCCGTTTACTCCAAGTATATGGCATATAGCCCACTTATGTAATTTTTAGCTACAGGGATTTGGTCAAACACTCTCCTTGCTGTTTTGAGCACAGCATACTGGCATTACAGATTTGGCACAATGCAACAGAACTTGTGGGACATCCCCAAATGATTAAATTCTGGCTTACAAGACAACTACAGAAATCCAGGTTTATTTTGAGTTACGTGAAACAAGTCTATGCAACTACGCATATTTAAAGATAAAGAAGAGATCATAGGCTTTGTCTGATAGATGAAACACATCACGCAGTTCATTTGTGCTTTCCTATTCAGGACTCTCCAATACTGGGAAGAGGCAAAGTGAAGAACTTACCCTAGTTTCAAAAGCAGCTGCAATTGAGAATACAGAACTGTTTGTAACATCCCCTGGTATTTTCAAACTAATATCTAAATTTTAGATGTTATGACTGCCTACTTCTTGGAATTATCCAGAAATCACCAATAAGAGTTTAAACAGCACTGATTTTCTGGAAATTTCATGACACTAACATCACGACTGTTTTGTAAGTCTGCTCATCTCATGCTTTCTACCATAGGTACCAGGAAAACTGCACTATCCCCATGGGCACTGGAGAAATAAACCACAACTTCTGGATCTCTGTACTGAGATCCAAAAATCAGCACTGAAAACCTGCTGGTGATGCGACAGAGACAGAAGTGACTGAGAAGACGTTCCCAGGCTCTTCAGCTCAAGTCAGATGCAGAAAAATGTATATTTCAAACCATGCCCAAAATTATCAAACTCTTAAGGAAAGGAGAGCATGCTTTTATTTACATTTATACTAAAAAGCTCAGTCTTTGTAGACTGGTGGTGATGCACTGGAGCAGGTTGCCCAAGGAGGTTGTGGATGCCTCATCCCTGGAGGCATTCAAGGCCAGGCTGGATGTGGCTCTGGGCAGCCTGGTCTGCTGGTTGGTGACCCTGCACAAAGCATGGGGTTTGAAACTAGATGATCATTGTGGTCCCTTTCAACCCAGACCATTCTATATCCCTGTGATACATCCCTGCGCTAAGTCACCTAGCTGCATGATAAGCACTGGGTCAGACAACATCAGTTAAATTTGACACCATTAAAATGCCAATGTGAGTAATACTTTTTAGGAGTACTGGGTAATAATTATATCCCATTTGCCTGCTTTAGCACAAGTTGAAATTGCTTGTAATAAGGCACAAAAATAGGTACATAATGTTATTCTAACTGCTGTGCAGCACCATTGTTGCATGAGTACTTAATTTCAGTCATACTACACCATTTTGATATCAAAGTGAGGAACAACATGAAAAGATACATTCAAAACTTTGGACTGTAACTGGGCATACCTCCTGCTCACAGCAAAGCAATGAAGCCTTTTTTTTTTTTGAACGCAATGCGAAGTTACAGTCTGTAATACCTGCCCTGGAATCTGGGGTATGTTAAATTCTCCATACTATCAGTGGCCAGTGCCATGAGTAAACTCAGACAGAAGTACCGTCTTCATGCCTGAATTTGCATCAATCTAGCTACGTTAGCTTCTGACTAATAATGATTAACGCCCTTCAAAGCAGACAAAGCCTCTACGCAAATTTTTGTAAAAACAGAAATCTCAAATATAAAAGATAATAGTCACCGGTCAGTGCAATGATGGTTATCATCACCTCAACAACCAGCTTGTCTCATTTACAATTACACAAACTACGGATGTATTTTTCTTTCTCTGGCCAATGTTTCTAGGTTATGTGCATCAAAAAAAGGTGCCAGAAGAAAGAATCATGTCACTGCTTGCTGCCATGCTGCAAATACCAGTCATTACAAGTGTCACTAATGAGATCGTCCTCATTCTTCTTTCTCCCCACCTGGCCAAGTTAGAAGACATGCTGCAGAGTTAATGAGCACTCTGAAATTTGCTCTAATTTTAAGAACAAAAGAACTCGCACATGACTAATATGGCCAGACGACAGAAACCTGCCTGAGGTGAAAGGTAAAAAATGCACCAGTTCTCAGGAAAGCAAGAGTGGGAGGAAAGGTGCTGGCAGAGGCATTTCAACCCATTAACAAGAAGTATATTCTTAATAGCAGTACTCAGTTTTTTCTCTGAAACATCTCCTGACTGGCTAACTAGTAAACACAAGAGAAAATGGAAATAATTCTCTGCCAAACATGCACAGCTGTAGGTCCACCTCTGATGATTCATCAGCAGCACCAGGCATCTGCCAATTTTGTCTTTTTTAATTTTAATTTAGGATGGATCTAGAAGTGGCAGCAATTGCAGTCTATGAGTGGAAAGGAGCCCACAGCACGTAAGGAAAGCAGCACACGAGACAATAGTAACTATTTCAGTGCATAGATGCTCAGTTGGATGTCACAGCTTGCATTTACAATGACTAATCAGTAAATTTGAATGTGATACTCAGTATAGAAGCAGTAAATTAGCAATAGCAGAGTACTTCAAATTATGATTCTCAAAATATAAAACATTTTATAATCCATAGCAACTTCCTTGGCTAATAATAAAATTGGAATGAATTCTGCATTCAGAATTTCAGTGAAACTGCATACTGAGTAAACAGGTGTAGAATTTAGTCCAAAATATTTCCTTGTACTGTGGGCTGATCTCATCTGTTCCTTCACAGGCTTTCGCTTCCCCCTTCCTTCTCCAGATGGGGAGCAGAACAACACACAGTCAAGATCACAGCTTCTTTTAGAAGAGTTCATGTACTCTGATGACAAAGCCATTAAATTCGTATCACACTAACAAAGAGACAGGTCTTTTCTTCAAGCCACAGCAAGACTCTCCCAAAGAAAAACAAACCCTATTCCATCCACTATTAACAGTCTCTGTGAATGCAAGATGGGGGAAAAAAACTGTTTGAACAACTTATGGAAACATTTCAATTCACACATTTTCCACTATCAGTGGAGAAAGAGAGAAAGGTATATTCCAATTTCTTTGAATAAGGAAACAGCACTTCATTGAATGTTCCATTTGTTTCTTTTTCTTTTTTTTTTTTTGACTTAGCCTTGAGACATGAATCATGTTAAAATATTAACTTAAATACGTTTACTTGCTGTGGCAACAACATATTGCATGGCTTACAATATTAGACTATTCTGACATTTTAAAAACAGCAGTTAAATGGTCCCAAATGAATGTTTTTCTGAAGGCCTATTTTATGGGAAATACGCTTTCTTCATCTCAGCAACAGAAACAAATATTGAAAAACTGTCTGTAGAAGAGAGAATTTTTGACCTTCACATTAATACAGTGCTTTAAAGAACAGTTTAAAAAATGCACCAGCTGTAGAGTGTCAAATAATGTAATATGAAATCTGAATTACAAAGAAAAGGAGCAGTTCCAATATATCCTGAAGTCTCAGGGATTTTCAGCTAACAGGTTTAAATTTTAGTTGCTTTAATTCATTTGAAGTACAGTTCTGCTTACTAAGTTTTCAATTTAGAAGTAGTTCATTAATTTTTCCCTATGCTCCATAAATGAATGTTTTAAGCATTTCAAATGTATTAATTGAAAAATATTTATTTAAAAGTTCCTTTTTTAGTTGCTCTCCAAACAAGAGAAATTTTATATTACCTTAAAATAAAAACATAACTGAGATTTGTTCAACAGTATTTGACTAATGTATGTACCTGAACTGATCAAGTCTGTCTCATGTAAGTAATATTCCACCTTCAGTAACTATGTGAAATTATCTTCTAGTTTCCTGTGACTTTTTAAGCTGAACTTTCAAGACTACAGCTACCTATTAGCTGTTGGCCAACAAGATTAAACAAGCATCTCACTTTGCTATTATATAAGACCCCTAACTGTTTTGCTAAACCAAAAACTACCCTGCGTTCCTTGAACTTGGAAGGTGAGAAAAGGCAAGCAGCTTCTGAAAGAGATTTGCTAACTTCACAAAAGAACCCTTTTCATTCAAGGGGAATGAAGAAAAGGCTTTGGGTAAATAAAGAACCATGCAATGGTATTACTGAGGACCACATCAGAATGTGACTTTACCCACTGAAAGTTTTTAGCGCTCACTCGTTTTAAATCCATCCCAGTAATGATAACTCATGACATTTCTGCATGATTGTCATTAATGAAAAAGTAATACGTACACAGCACCAAATGGAAATGCTTGTACACCTGTAATTAATGCTATGATCTCATCAAAACAAATAAGAAACCAATGAATAAATTCAAAAAAATGTTACTTAGGCATTAAAATTTCTCATAGGCATAGTAGTGATATTGATAGCTACTACTTTTAACTGAGAAGATTCATTACGTAAGTATTCAAGCAACTCCAATGCACAATAGCAGGCATAGAAACTTCTGTAAAACTAAATACTTCATTACATTACTGACCATGTTGTTTTCATCTTTTTATCTTGGTAGAACTTTTTAAAAGCTTTCATAAAGGAACTTTCAATATTAGCATTTACTACTTATGCATGGAACAACACGGCAGAAAGTGTGTCTCTGATGTCAAAGAAGTTACTTACAGGTAGTAAGTGTAGGAGTGATAGCTTCTTCTGCCATGATGGTGGAAGGATTAGGCAGTGGTGGAAAAGATGAAATGGAAGGAAAGAAAAGCCAAATATTAATGTATGAAAAATCAAGATGAAACTGAGACCAGAACTGATGACACAAATGGAGGGTAGCAAGAATGCTTATCTGGGCATATCATGCACCATGTCTGGAACAGATAGATGACATAAATCTCCATAAAGCTTTAAGCAATGCAATACATAACGCATCTCCAACTGTTAAGTCAGACCACTTCAATGCACATCTGAGTAACATGAGATATTTAATGTATACTTATCTCCACATATAATACAAACTGACAAATGAAGTGATAAAATGCCTTCAATTTAGATTTCAACTGTATTAAGAATAGGTATACACAAACTCTGAACATTAGAGTTTTAACCACAAGGAATTCCAGAGTACATATTCTATTGTGTTATGACTGAAAGGGAAGCTATATAATATTTGGATGCCCTGTCCTTTACTTAAATCAGTTCTGCCATTGACAGGATTAGGACTTGCTTCCACGGAGGAAAATCAATAGTGACAGAGAAATAGCTTTCAGCTTTTTTAATAACTAATTAAATTCTCAAGAAAAACTGACTTTGAGGTGCTTTCTGTCTACAGCTATATCCATAATTGTTATTCCAACTGCCTTTAAATTACTTCACAGTAAGTGAAAATTTAACACACAAGCACAAAGGCTATATTTTTACTGGCTAAAATTTTACTGATATTTCCCCATATGACAAAGGAAACAATAAGACCTGAACCTGTACCTCTTATTTCTGTCTACGCAAGCGTCACAAAGATTTGGAGACCTAGCACCACCATCCTGAGAAGCAGGCATCCCTCCAGTCTTTCCTGCAGTACCTCTTACATAGCCAGACCCTCCCAGACATGCACTGCATAAGCACAAAGTATACCTGCCCTCCAGCTATGCTTTTCTGCTTTACATCTCTCTCTCCCTCAGTCACAAGTCTCCTGCAAGTAGGACTGCAACTCTCCAAAAGGGCTAAGATCTAACCCAAATGAATTCCATATATTGACTGTAATTAAAAAGAGGCTCGAGATCTTACAACATTTCAGAGCTTAATGTCAAATAGCATTCACATGTTGGTAAGATAAAAGACTGAAATGAACCATGTAGACATTTGTAATTTTTAAGCACATACATACAGCCTTTGACTACAGAGGGAAACATGTAAACAGGCCTTGCAAAGGCCTATAACTAATGTTAACTTGCCTCTAGCTACATGCTTCAGGCATCCCTTTGAAAACTAGGCTTTCATCAAATTTTCTCTCTCATCTTCTTTGTGTGAAGATGCCGTTAGAAATGTTTCCCAGTTTTTATTCCCATTTTTCTGATGAAACAGTATTGTTCAAAAACAAGAGGCTAGATAGTGAATATTTAATCACGTGGCAACCTGCAGAAGTATACACCTGTTAAAAACGGGATTTAAAAGACGCCTAAGAACAATGTAAAGAAAAAGCTGTAGAAACATCTGTACAAGTTCTTCCACCATTGCCTTCAGTAATGGGCACAGAATCAGGTCCTACCAAAGCAGTCCAAGCTACCTGTTCTATTAGCAAGGTGTTGCCTTCATATCTTGATCATTTGTAAGTATATCCCCCCTACTCTTTTCAGAATTACTCATTCTCTTGCTCTCATTTAGAACCTCATGACATTGCCAACACTATTTTTTGCCATATGTTGCAATTGCAGAGATTTAGCGTAATTAGTACAAATGTTCTCATACTTCTAAAAGATATATAATAATTTGAGAAAAAACAATAAATACAATTAATCAGAGAAGCACTGCTGGTACTTACAGGCAAAATTCTGCCAAATATGTTACAGAGATGAATTACACTGTGTGAAAAAAATATTGAAAATTCAGGAGCTTAAATATGTATGAAAGTGTCCCATTAAAAAGATGAGAAAAATTAAAAGTTTCAAGCTCCAGTTATTTTTAGATTGTTAATATGGTGAGATTTTCCATATGAAAACCCTGGACAAATGGTGTTGTTTTTAATTCTCAAGAATAATAGAAGAATAATAAGTAATGGGAAAAGAGCAAACAAAAAACAAGGAACTACAGACAAAGCCTGCAGGAAAAAAAATTTAGTTTTACAAAGTTTTAGATTCACAAGTTCTCAGGTCACATGTAAGAGCACCATTCCTAACTGAACAGATTAAGCATTTTAAAAAAAATGTGGAAGGGTTCCAT